>NC_051443.1:24708387-24779730 GCF_001649575.2 Kryptolebias marmoratus
ACCAGTGTCCCTGTCCACCAGTGTCCCTGCCCACCAGTGTGACTGTCCACCAGTGTCCCTGTCCACCAGTGTCCCTGTCCACCAGTGAAGACAGTTTACATCACCATGGACAGAGAGAACTAAACTCCGCCTCTAAAAGCCACACCTTTTAGAGGCGCTCACTGGACAAAACTAAATGTCTTCTGGGTGAAAGTTCGACCTGTTTGGACACAGAGACAAGAAGGACGTTTGGAGGAGTCCAGACCTGAGCGCACCAAAGCAACTGTCGGGCACGGAGGTGGCATCTTCATGCTCAGACTCTTCGGCTTCACCTCAAACCAACATCTGGACCGGCTGAGACTTGGACACAGTTAGGTCTAGCAGGACTGTGACCCGCACCGGCCGGGTCCATCAGGTCCGTTGGGTCCATTAGGTTTATCAGGTCCATCGGGTCCCTTCCAGGAAACCAACCAGTTTCAATAAACTCGATCATTCCTCCATTAAGAAGAGTCGAATATCAGCCAGAAACTCAAAGACGGAGACAAAAGACCTGAGGTCCAGGTGAGACTCGCTAAGAGACATTTAACCAAAAATCAGTTGGCGTTTATGGAAACATGTTTAATTTTCAGGGAAAATCTACAGTAAATTCAAACTTGTGTTCCCAGTTCTTGTTTTCTAAAATCACTGAATTTAACCGAACTCGTCGTCAAGTCACGATATTTGGATTTTCAGCTGGATATGATGTCACAAAAAAGACCTGCTGTATATGGAACTGTTATACATTGAATGGGTAAATGAGGTGTGTTGTTGGTTGTGTTCTGAAATAAAAACCCGTCGTACCAGGTAAATGTCCAGCTCCGAGTCTGATTGGCTTCTGTCCAGAGACGCCAGAGGATCGTCCACAGCGATCGTCGAGCTGGAGGCCCGCCGGTCTTCACTGCAACACAAACACAGTTTCAGCTCATTAAAAAAGAAAAAAAGAACAAAAGAAGGCCCACTCTCTTTTATTTTCAGGGTTTTATGTATCAGGACTAAATAAACACGGTCCAGTTTTTAACAGATTCTAAAATGAGTCAAATCCAACCTGGACTCTGACTGGACCGTTCTGTTGTAGATCAGCTGCTGGGTTTGGGATCATTGTCCTGTTTGTCTCTCTCATGGTTGTGGAGGAGTTGTGGCCCACTCTTCTTTCCAGCGTTGCTTCAGGTCATTGGTTCCTGTTTGTCTCTCTCATGGTTGTGGAGGAGTTGTGGCCCACTCTTCTTTCCAGCGTTGCTTCAGCTCGTTGGTTTCTGCTCAGCTCTCTGAGGTTCTGGTTCTGGACCGTTCTGTTGTAGATTAGCTGCTGGGTTTGGGATCACTGTCCTGTTTGTTGGACAGATGGCCTCACATCTGACTCCAGAATCAGCCCAAACCATCAGCCCTCCACCACTGTGCTGACAGCTGCAGTGCATTCTGGCTAAACATCCGTCCTCTGGTCTCCAGAAGTCTTGTGGTTCCTTCAGATGAACCTAACTCATGCTGCCATGTTGCTTTTGTACACTTGAGGTTAAATTTGAACCATTTTAGAACCAGAACATTTTTATTGTGTACAGATATATAAAACCCTGGAAATGAGAGCGAACCGACTTTCTTCTACATTTATTGGTACTTAACTTAATAATAATAATAATAATAATAATAATAATAAAACAAACAAACAGCCACCAGAGACACACGGAGACAAACAGTGTGACGGACTGAGATCCAGGGGTTAAATGGAGACGGGGAGCGATGTGGTGACAGCTGAGACCGATTAATACGAGGTGCAGGTGCGTGACCCAATAAAACAGCTGGTATTCACAAAGTACCTGATTTCTGTGTCCTCCTCAACGTTCTGACTGGACTCGTGAGCAGACTTTGGGAGAAGGTCTGGTCGTTTGGAGGAACTGTAAACTGTTGCATCATCGGACAGAGAACCAAGACAACGTCAACCCTTCAAAGTTACGGTAAAATTCAGCCGAAACCAACGACGCGCTGAACTTACAGCTTCCGTCCAGGTTGTCGAGGCTTTGGGCCTTCTTCTCCTCCGACACCTCCCACACGGGAGACAGGAGCTCCTGAGAGTAGGACTTCGCTTGACTGGTGAGGAGGGAGCCCCTCTTCCTCCTGGAAGACGCTCCCCTCAGAGCTGAAGGTTCACAAACAAACAGTCGGCCGATGACCGAAGAGCTCCGGTTCCACGGGGAAAACGGAAAACAGGAGCAAGACTTACGGTGGAGCTTTTTGAAAACGGTCGTCCCCATGAACTTCAGAAATCTGTCTGCGTAAAAACTGGGCCTGTGGACTGACACCGTGTCCTGAAACGGAAAAGATGAGTCGGATCAAAACCCAGACAAAAAAAGCCCGGCAGAGAACGAGAAAACGTGAAAATCAGATGTACCCCGTCGTGTACGAGAGCCTTCCAGGAGTGCTCCACTTTCTTGATGAACCTGAGAATTTATAAAAGTCATAATTTATCTGAAAACTCGTGAGTTTCGTTTGTCAAACTAGACCTGAAGTAAAACCAAACAGCTGCAGCAGCAAAAGACCGTTTTAATGGACAGTTTGGGTCAAAATGACCTCAGCTTCTTCAGAAAGGGCAGCAGGAGGCTTCAGCAATAAATCTTTAGTTTATGCAACAAAATCGCAGTCATAAAGATATGAAGTGCAAAATATTTCCATGGATCCAAAAGGTTTCAGATACTCATGTTTGCCATTAAAAATACAGACATGTTTACATTTTAGAATGAGCAAAATTCAAGTTTACAACCTTTAGGATGTAGAAAAACGATGTCTGGTTGGGTTCATTTATAAAAACAATAAAATATTAATTTTTTATTGTTGTTGAAAACATTTTTCTAAATTCTTTTGAATTACTTCAGACTTTTTAAATATTGTTGTGTTAACATAATAACAAAATTAAAATCATTAAAATGTCCAAATTCATTCACACAACTCTTCATGGTCTTATGTCCCTAAATGTCCCATCTGTCCCTATATGTCCAATCTGTCCCTACATGTCCCATCTGTCCCTACATGTCCCATATGTCCATACACGTCCCATTTATCTTTACATGCCCCTTTCTGTACCTACAAGTCCCATCTGTCCCTATTTGTCCTTTCTGTCCCTAAATGTCCCATCTGTCCCTACATGTCCAATCTGTCCCTACATGTCCCTTCTGTCCTTACATGTCCCATCTGTACCTATATGTCCCATCTGTCCCTATTTGTCCTTTCTGTCCCTAAATGTCCCATATGTCCCTACATGTCCACACCTCCTATTTATCTTTACATGCCCCTTTCTGTCCCTACATGTCCTATTTGTCTGTACATGTCCCTTCTGTCCCTAGATGTCCCTTCTATCCCTAAATGTCCTATCTGTCCATACATGTCCCTACATGTCCAGGTTAAAGTCGATCATTTTTAGGATGTTTTATTTAAATCCCAGTTCAGGACCGACCTTCAGTGTTTTAAATTTCAGGGACATTTCCATTAAATCCCATAAAAAAAGTCTCCAATTTTTGAAATTCCCAGAGTTTTCCAACCCAAACTGGTACAAAACAAGTCCGTATTTTGAATGAATTTAAAAAGTCCAGTTTTTGTTCTGGATGTTGGAGTTTCTGCGTGAGGCAGCGGTACCTGTAGGACTGAAGGATGTCGATGATCCCTAAGAAGATGAGCAGGTTCTCATCCTTATGTTTGGCAGGAATTCCTCCAAGCCTGAAAAGGGAAAATCATTTTGCACAAAGTGGACATTTAAATCAGACGGTTGGGTTATCAGAAGGGTTGAGAACGAGTTCCAGTTAGTGTTGTTACTGGTAACTGCGTCAACAAAGAAAGAGATCTGTTTTAAACATCAGTGATTTAAAGTTCCCTTCTGAAGGTTTTCTTACGTGTCGTCGTCAGCCACCGGTTCCGGGTCCTTCACGTTCCCCTGGATGGACTCGAGGGCGGTGGAGTACAGGACTTTCTGTCCTCTCCTGCTGTCGCAGCGGCTTCCTCGGCTCAGCGGCTTCCTGTCCAGCACGTGGATCCCCAGCAGGAGGCTGTAGTCCATGATTTTGAAGCTTTCTAGAACCTGATGGGATGCAGAAACGAAACATGAGCAACTCAAACCTCCTTCGTTCTAAGCATTTCTCAGCTTGCAGCGTTTACAGAAAATGTTCGTTTCCATTCGCACTACTTCCCAGCTACTTTTGACGCTACGCTAACTGCAACAGAAACCGTTAGCATAGCGACAGCACATCCTGCTCTACTTGTCTGACCCCAAAGTAAAACCATCCCTTTCCTGAGAACATAAACAAAATATTGGTATAAATCATAGGAGGAACTGTTGAATGGAGAAAGATGGAACGTCTTTGGTGGACTCAGTTGCTCAGCGTTAGCAAAGCAACATGGACGTTGCTTGTTTTTTTGGAAATAGTGACACAAAGAAAAAAATACTCACGAAGAAGTGAAAAACCTAATGAAGCATTCCCACAGATTACAGTAAAAGTTTTGAGTTTTTGTTGTTTACAAAAGTAGTTATAATAAAGTTTGATCTTGAATAGCTTCTGCTCCAAGTAGCTGCTAGCTTGACTCTGAGTAGCTATTAGCTTGGCTCTGGATAGCTGTTAGCTTTATTCTGGATTCCTGTTAGCTTGATTTAGTGTAGCTATTAGCTTGACTCTGTGTAGCCGCTAGCTAGACTCTGGATAGCTGTTAGCTTAACTCTGAACAACTGCTCCTTATTTCTGAGTAGCTATTAGCTTGACTCTGGGTAGTTGTTAGCTTTATTCTGGGTTTCTGTTGACTTGACTCAGTGTTGCTATTAGCTTTACTTTGGGTAGCTGCTACCTTGACTCTGAATAGCTATTAGCTTGAGTCTGAGTTGCTATTAGCCAGACACAGGGTAGTTGTTAGCTTTACACTAAGTAGCTGTTAGCTTCATTCTGTGTTCACTTGACTCAAATTAGCGATTAGCTTGACTTTGGGTAGCTGCTAGTTTGACTCTAAATAGCTGTTAGCCTGTGTCTGAGTTGCTGTTAGGACTCCTATATGAGTATTTCTCCCTGATTGTTGATAATGAAATCACCCTGACGGTTATCTATAGCAGGTATGATACTGACTGCTCATAACTACGCCACACAAAACAAAACCCGCGGTTCCTTTAACAAGGCCCTGAGCTGCGGTTTGATCAGGAGTCACTGCAGGGTGAGGATCTCAGTGATTAAACGGCAGTAAAAGGTTCAAGCTTTGGTTACAGATTCATTTTAACCTCATGGTGTCGGTAAACAAAAGAAAAAACGATCCCAAATAAAATCTGTGGACCAAATGAGAACAGAGGCAGAAACGGTCCGACCTCAGGCACCGACAGGAAAGAATCTGCATGTTGTCGTTATTGATGATATCCATCAGTTCGGGATTCATTTGTGTTATTTGGATTAAAACAGAAGCAGCTGCTGCTTATTTTCATCACCAGCTCAGATCCGGTGGCCTTTCGTCACCGGACACAATCCCCCCTCCCTCCCCGAGCCCCACGCTCAAAGAAATTACGTTTCAGTCGTATTTACTTGGCTGTTCAATCAACTTATTCCCGTTCCAAGACCGCTCAGGCCGAGTTAAGCCGATGCTCTGATAACGTTACACAACCACAGCGGGCCGGTTCCCTGAGCTGCTCCTCTGAATGTTCTGGGCGACCACGGCGGCGCCTGTTGTTTAAACGGCGTGAAACAACGACTGGGCGCTTAATTAGGGATTAATATGCAGCAAATCGAAGCACCTGACCCGAGATCAGGCTGAGCCGGCCTGTGGCGATGTTAGCTCAGTTCGTAGGTTAGGTAACATTAAGAGCCTCTTTGTTTAAAGGCTTTGCTTTCTGATATCTGTGTTTTTTCAGCAGGGTTGAGATCTGGAGCAGGCTGTACTTTAGGTTTGAAGACAAAAGGTTTAATCTTTTTTAAACTTTTAACCCGGCTCAGGCGTCAGAAGCACAAGTTGCTACTTTCTGAGACGGAAAAGCGGGATGTTTCCGCGGACTTGCCCGGCAGTCCCTCTGCAGGGTCTTCATCAGGGCGCTGTACGTGTCGGGGTCGAAGAACAGTCCTTCGTGCATGTCCTGGAAGTCCAGGTCTTTGAACGTGGGCGAGGACTTGGCGCGCTCCTTGCGTGAGGCGCGGCGTTTGTACGAGGAGCCCTTCAGGTCGTACTTGTAGTGCATCTTCATGGCGCGCGGCAGCACGTTATTCATCACCACCACGCGGACCGTGACGCCGCCGCACTGGATGCAGTACAGGCCGTAGAACTTCGGCAGCAGCGTCCTCGGGTTCTGGTTCAGGTTCTGCAACGACAGACGGGACATGAGGAGCGACGGAGACGAGGGTTTCAGGCGCAGCGGAGAAATAAAACTGGAACATTTCTAAAAGAAAAAAATGACAGTCCAAAATAGCTAAATGAACCAAGCTAAAAAGATATGTCAACACTCCTGCCAGGGGCTCATTACGGTCACCATGGTAACCTCCTGACTGCCAACTTAATGAGAGGCAGACAGAAACAGCAGACTGAAAAGTAAGCCTTAAACAAACATTCGCCAAGCAAAAACTACAAGTCCGATCTTAGAAGTTCTTGAACGGTGAGCAGCAGGAGACTCTGATGGCCACTCAAAAAGACCCTTCACTTCCTGTTTCCAAGAGAACTTTTATTTTAGAGATTTTAAAGCGGCGAGAGACACGCTGGGTGAAAGAGGACGAGCGTCCCTACGTTTCACCAAAATCCCATTGATCTCCGTGGGAGTTTTGGGCAGTTTTGTCTGATTTGAGTAGCCAGAAGTCATAGCTCGCTGTTAACCGACTGAGCTGCGTGTTCTGACGTAAAATTTGCACTTTTTATTACGAAAAGCTGCAAAACGAGACGCGATAACTCGGCTGCTTCTGTGTTTCTGAACAAAATGTCAACAAAAACTAACTGCTGGTAGAATTAGCTGACAAAGCCGAACTGTTAAACTTTAAGACAAGCAGGACAGAAGCAGAAATGAGAGGAAAACAAGCTACAAGCAGCTGAACACCAGCCTAAAGCTGAAAAAACTGAAATTAGCAAACCAGTAGCTAAAAGTGAACTGAAGGCAAAGCTATAGTCAGCAAAAAAGTAGCTAAAATTTAAGAAACTATAGCTAAAAGGTGCAGAATTGTAGATAAAAGCAGCAAAACAAACAGCTGAAAGGTAAAGAATGGTAGCTAAAAGACAAAGAGCCAGTTCACTGAAGCAGATTTTCAAAATGTTTTTAAAGGAACTGAATGGATCTCCGTGTATTTCTATGAGGGATTTTATTTAAATTAAAGTGTAATAATTTCAAAAGTATAAAAGTTAGAAAAACCAAAGCTTGTGGCACTCCGCAGCTGACTGAGCTGAAGGGTTTGACATAAAAATGGCCGCACTGGTAGAAAATATGCAGCGGTAGTGGAGGAGAAACGACAAACAGGAAGACGACGGCAACAATCAGCCAGTTCCATGTAAAACCGATCTGATGAGGGAACCGGCAGGAAGTGACGCCTCGGCAGCTCACCATGTAGTAACCAGGAAGCAGCTTCTGCAGGAACTCGGCCTCCTTATGTTGCACCGTTTTGATGATGAACTCATCGTCGCTGGTGAGGTAGAACCAGGAGCTGCTGGCTCCGGGGTTGGTCAGCTCGATCAGCGGCTCGTTGCAGAAGGAGTACTGAAAAACGCAGAAACAAACGGTTTCCAACCGGTCCAGAAGGAAAAAAACCCAGCGTCACGACCAGACCGAGGTTGCTCCACACTCACCAGATAGTCGTCTGGTTTGATCCCGAAAAGTTCCCTGAAGTAACGGAAGGCCAGCGGGGCGTACGTTTTCAGACGGAAGTCAGGGAAGTGATGCGCTGGAGTCAGGTTGCTGCCCTCGCTGCAGAGAAATTCAAAGTTTTTAAGCCTTTTCCTGACATAGTCATAGTCAGTAAATGGACAAACAAACCAATGATCCTACTGCGACACATTTGCAGAGAAAAAATACAACAAATATAGCCAAAATTTAAGTTTCTTCCCACAAATTATAGGTTTAGTTTGTGTAGAGTCCTTGAAGAATTCAACACGGAGCATTTAGATTTATATTAACTGGTTAAATTTGGCTTTTTCTGCCAAAATGGGATGCTGAAATTTTCAGAAAATGGTGAAATGGAGTTGAATGATGGCCAAACTTTCGACATTAACTGAAATATTTAAAGAGGCAGAACAGAGAGGAAGATAAAAAAAGTATAAAAAAGAGACAAAACGACAAAAAGGACGAACTATAATCCAAGACGGCTGCATTAGGGGTTTATAAAAAGACAAAAATGTTGCATAAAGAGACCAAAAAGGTCCATAAGACATAAAAAGACAGCCAGACGTTGGTAGGAACCTTTTATTTATTTATTTTTGGACGCTGCAAAAGACTTTGGAAGTCAAACTGACCCATTTACCGCCATATTTAAATGTTCTTGGATCATAAAGC
Source organism: Kryptolebias marmoratus (assembly GCF_001649575.2). Classification (NCBI taxonomy): domain Eukaryota; kingdom Metazoa; phylum Chordata; class Actinopteri; order Cyprinodontiformes; family Rivulidae; genus Kryptolebias; species Kryptolebias marmoratus. The sequence goes on from NC_051443.1 coordinate 24,716,873, forward strand.
AAATCCTTTTATTGGGGCCAATCTGGGATTTAAAGCTCACTCAGATGTATTTCTGCCTGTTTGAATAATAAAAAATAAATCAGTTCAGAAATATTACTTTTAACTCTGTTCCTTTATTGACCTTTTGAATTGACTTTACGTCCAATAATCCCAGATTAAAATGGCGCATGGCGCTGCAGCGGCGTACCTGGGCAGGAAGACGGTCTCCACCACAGAGAAGTCCTGCATGAGGACGTCTCTGTCTGGTTTGGAGCTGAGGTTTCCAACGGCGTAGCCGATGCCCAGCTGGATGGCTCCTTTCAGCGCCTCCGGTGTCGGCTGTTCGAGAAGAAATTCATCATTTTCCCACAAGCAGTTTCATTTTTTTTTATTTTTTCCTTTGGTATTACCTTTATTTCCTTTGTTAAACGGTTTATCTTTAGAAAACAAATACATCTTTGGTGGAGATAAAAATAGCTCAACGAGATCCCCCTCAGGATGAATTTTAATGGCTTTGTTTTTTATCAGTTATGATAAAGATCTGCTTGCTTTTATGGACATTTAGCTAACTATGATTAGCACACAACTAGAGCTACTAGCTTACATCTAGCTAACCATGCTAAACGTGCAGCTGGAGCTGCTAATTTACAAAAACATTTAGTTACTATGCTAAAATTCACAGCTAAAGCTGTTAGCTTATGTTGACATGTAACTAATTACACTAAATGCACAACTATATCTTACACTGACATTTAGCTAACTGTGCTAAAATGCTAGCAGCTAAACCTGTTAGCTTATGTTGCCATTGTAGTATATGTACAGCTATATCTGCTTGCTTATATTGACTTTTAGCTAACCGTGCTAAGCACACAACTACAGCAACTAGCTTACATTTAGCTAACCTTGCTAAACATACAGCTGGAGCTGCTAATTTACTTAGACATTTAGCTAACTATGCTAAAATGCACAGCTAAAGCTGTTAGCTTATGTTGATATATAAGCAATCATGCTAAATGCACAGCTATATCTGGCAGCTTATTTTGACATTGAGCTAACTGTGCTAAACACACAACTAAAGCAACTAGCTTACGCACACAGTTAGCTAACCATGCTAAACATACAGCTGGAGCTGCTAATTTGACATAGAAGTTGACATTTAGTAACTGTGCTAAACACACAGAACGTTTAGCTGTCTTACATTGACATTTAGCTAATTATGCAAAAATGCACAGCTAAAGCTGCTAGCTTAAATAGGCATTAATTAAACTGGGCTAAATGCACAGCTAGAGCTGCTAGCATCATAGAAATCATGGCTAAAAGTAGCATAGCTAATTTATTTATTTATTTGTGCAAATAAAACACCAATTAAAAACAAATAAATTGTCCTTAATATGTGTCAGTATAATCTTATCATGCGTGCATAAATTTATTTTATTTTATTTTTGTAAGAAGAATCATTAGCTATGCTAGCTGCTAGCTGCTCCAGTAAATCAGCTCCAGATTTTTAACGTCTTTGCAACAAAAAAACCAAAACAGCTTCAGCTTATTTTATCAAGAAAGGGTAAAAAGCCACAAACATCTTTTTTTTTGAGTGGCAAACAGATGAAAACTATCATTAGGTTTATGTTTGGGGGTTAATCAGATTTGTAGTTTGTTTAGCCAGAAACCACCTGAAACTGCACTACAGGAGGTAAAGACCACTTCAGGGGATTATACAGATTACCTGGCACCTTTAAAGTGAATATACAGAGAACAGAGATTGCTCAAAACCTTTAAATAATTCCATCTATTTATTGAGGCTAATCTGTTTAGCATCATTAGATGCTTTAGCTAAAATGATCACAGATGTGGTTTTCTAATTAGACTCAAAAATACCAAGCACTGTAAGGTTAAATAATAACTTGACCACCAACAAACCAAGGATCTTTGTTGGTTTTTGTAAAATATGTTTGACTGGTACTTAAATAAAATGGTCCGCTTGGATAATTTGGTGAGAAAGATGTCAGGTGTTGCTGTATTTCTGGCGGAGAAGAGGCGGATCGCGACGCCCTCTTTACCTTTTTGTGATCCTTTGAGGTTTTGGTTCCTCTTCCTCTGTCCAGGGCGGTTGTTGACATCTTTTCGGACACGGAGAATTCGATCAGAGGGAAGCTCGGCCGTCCTTCCTCCAACGCTAAAGGTTGACGAGTTCCTTTTTTCCCCTCAGCGGTCATCTACCGTCAACGGCTTTCACAGAAACTGCGTTTCCCAGGCGTGTCGCTCCTGCAGGTCGGAAACAGACAAGAGTTCCTCAAAGGGTTTCGTTTGCATGAATGTTGATGCAAAGCAGCTGAAGAGTCTTCACTGAAGCTTTGGGGTCGAACCAACCGGAAGACCCTCCTGTTGGAGCTGCTGCGCCGTTCTGACGGATCTTTGCTGTTTTTGTGAAACTTTTAACTCCGGAATCCTTGATCCTAATTAAGCAGGATTGGGAGAACCGTTGCGTACCAAATCCCCCTGTTTCGTAACGACGTGCAGAACAATCAAACTTACGTCCTCGCCTTCCCAAAACTAAAACTTAACACAAAACAAAGGCTTGTTCATCGAGGAATTAGTTTCGTTTTGTTGCGTATTAACTTGCTCTGGGGTTCATAAGAATAAAAAAAAAAAAAACAGTTCACTGTGGCGTAAATAAAATCATCTTTCATCCGTTGTTGAAGAAGTGCTCTAAAAGTGAATAAAGGGATAGTTCAGATTATTTAAAGTCGGGTTCTGGGGAAAAGATATCTCTTTGATTGACCTCCGTTTAGATCAGGGGGGTCAAACCCAGTGACACAAGGGGGCCAAAATTGAAAATTAGGTCCGAGCCAAGGGCCAATCACAATCAATATTTATTAAAAATGACATAAATTAATTGGTTTTAGATGTTTTATGTCAAATCATTCATAAAGATATATCAATTATCTTTTCCCAGTTACAGATTATACAGAATTTAGAGCAAACAGACTTTAATGAACACAGACAAATAGATCAAACTTCAAAAAGCTCATCATTAGCAGTCATTTCTTACACCTCACTCAGCTTTTAAAGGAATTTTTTAACATTAAAACAGATTTTTTTAAAAAGCCATCAACAAAAACCTGACGGGCCGGATGAAATATTACAGAGGGCCGGATCTGGCCCCCGGGCCTTCATTTGACACGTGTGGTTTAGACAGGCGAAGTTTAAAAGTGACCGCACCTCAAGAAACGCCGCAGCAGTTTTAAAATCTTTACATTAATTTGGCCACACACGGGCATTTAAGCGTTTATGGTTGTTTGCTGGTGCAAATGGCTGCAGCAGCAGCTAGCTGTAGCACTCCCGAGGCACTTCCTGCAGGAATCTGAACGCAGAAGTTAATGAAACACAAAAATCGCACCGAGACGTTTGAGTTTGGAGCATTTAGAGCGACGTCAGTCCCTCCAAACTGAGGTCGTTCTAAATGCTACCTGCAGCAGGTAAGATATTTACTCTCTAATCAGTTAAAGCTGAAATCCTGAAACCGTTACGGCGATTCAAACAGTTTCTGGGAGATTTTTGGTGCCAGTTTGAGTCTTAAGGTTTTATTTTTTTTTTGGTTTTTAATTTTTTCACCTTTCAGATTTCAGTTCAGGTAAATATTTGTGGATTTTGGTCGAAGATACGAAGAATCTGCCTCCATCACCGACATCCAGGCAGAAAATCTTTAAGAAAAACAACATTTCTTTCATTCACCTCCCAGAAAAGTTCCAAAACAAAACACCAAATCCCCTCATTTTGTTTTTACCCCCTAATTTATACATTAATTGGTTCTTTTTTTTTTTGTAAAACAGAGATGAGACTTGTTCTGAAGCTTTTGCATTTGGAGCAAAACTTGCGAGAAGTCGCTCCGACAGACGCGGCGTGTTTAATTTTGGTTTCTGCTCCAGGATGTGGTGTTGTGGTCGGAGTTCAGGAGAACAGAACTGGGTCAAGGGGGTCGTGAAGATGCAGCTTTTTGTCATTTTCAAGCAGCTGAAACCGAGTGTTTTCCAAAGCCTGAGCTCCTGATTGGAGCAGCGACAGAACCAGGAAAAGATCTCCTCACTTCCTTTATTGTTGTTTTTAAAAACCTGCCTCTGGTTTCTTTAGCTACGTTTAGCTTTTAGCTACAGTTTTACAAGCTTTCAGTTACCTTTCTGCTCCTGTTAGATACAGTTTCTCTCATTTTAGCTGCAGGTTTGCTCGTTTTATCTGCTCTTTTGCTAATTTTAGCCTCCATATTGCTGTTTTAGTTGCTGTTCTTTTAGGTTCTAGCTACTCTTGTTGCCTACAGGTTTTAGAGTGTGTTCTGCTCATTTTAGCTTCTGTTCTGCTCATTTTAGCCTCTTTTCTGCTCATTTTAGCCTCTTTTCTGCTCATTTTAGCCTCTTTCTGCTCATTTTAGCTTAATTTCCGCTCATTTTAGCCTCATTTCTGCTCATTTTAGCCTCTTTCTGCTCATTTTAGCCTTTTTCTGCTCATTTTAGCCTTTTTCTGCTCATTTTAGCCTCTTTTCTGCTCATTTTAGCTTAATTTCTGCTCATTTTAGCCTCATTTCTGCTCATTTTAGCCTCTTTTCTGCCTATTTTAGCCTCTGTTTTGCTCAGAAAGACTCTCTGTTCAAGACAGGCAGACAGTTTAACCCTTTTTGCGTCACATATTTGGTATTTTTCTCCAAACTGAGGTAGCTTAAATCTCTTCCACAACAGGTAAGATATTAATTGCTCACAATATTTACACAAAAGCCCAACTTTAAAAGACCTGAACTATCACTTCAAACCGTTAAACAATCCTTTCAGCTGTAATTTAACATCACATTAGTTCTTTTTTCAATCCACCTTTAAGCAGCCGTTCAATAACTCGTTACAGGCGAGTTACTGAACTTTGTCACTTCGTCAGGAATTATCTCAGAATGAAACCTGCTGGGCTGCAGTTATTGTGACAATAAACACTGATAGAAGCAACCAGTTGTGGAGGTTACACCTTTTCATTTAAATCAACACGCACAGCTGAATAATGGTCCAGCGTTAGGAGCAGGAGAGGAGGATCTACGCCTGTTTAAAGCTTGAGTAAAAACTCTTACCTTGGTGAGTATTTACAGCCGGACTAACCTGCATTTCTCTGAGCTGGGCGTTTACAGCAAACAAACCATTTAAGTCACTGTTTGACTTCACCGGCTGCAGGTGAAGGAAGACAAATCTTCCAACTTTTCACACGACGCTCACCCAGAAGCGCTTTTGCATTTATGTAAATGATTTGGAAACAAACCCCTTTCAGGCTCGTTTCAGTCGTTTGAACTTGCTCTCTGAGACTGAGGAAGTGGGGCCGGTTTCCTCTCATGATATCATCTTTAGCTCGCGTACGCCTGCAGGCAAACGGTCCCGAACAGGCCGGGCCGCTCCGTTCTGTCAGTCAGACGCCGCCGAGGCGTGGAATAAAACCCGGACGGGTCTTACCTGACGGGTCATGGCGCCGGGGAGAGACAGAGAGAGAGAAGTGACGGCTTAAAACCAGGAGCGGCGTTTGTCTGAAGCCCGAGTGTGCAGAAACGAAGAGCTGTGACCGTAAAGCATCCTCACCACTTCCCCTCCTCTTCCTCTCCCCGCCTACCTGTTCAGCTTATCAGCCAATGACTCATCATCTCCTGCAAACAGCGTTAAATCAACAAAACCCTCGTCGGTGGAGTGGAGCCAGGGCTGGGGACTGACAGTTGTGGAGGAGTTGTGGTTCTGGTTCTGGACCGTTCTGTTTGTTGGACAGATGGCCTCACATCTGACTCCAGAATCAGCCCAAACCATCAGCCCTCCACCACCGTGTTGACGGCTGCAGTGCATTCTGGTCTGGTTCTGGTCCAGAAGTCTTCTGGTTCCTTCTTAGACAGAAGAGGCTTTAACCTTTGACCTTTAACCTGCTGACTGAGGCCTGTAGAGTATGAGATGGAGCTCATTGCACGGTCTGACCTTCAGGGTGATCCTCCTGCCACTCCTGTCCTAAATGTTTCCTCTCTGTGGAACAATGGACTCCAAATAGCTTGGTAATGACCTTTGACCTTCTAACTGAGGCCTGTAGAGTCTCTGAGCACTGCACGGTCTGACCTTCGGGGTGAAGCTGGTTTGATTGGCAGCCGTCTGAAATGTTTCCTCTGTAGAACGATGGACTCCAGATGACCTTTGACCCCTTCCCATATGGATGGGAAACATATTTTACAGCTTTTCAGGTCAGCAAAATAATTTAACCGTTTTTTTGAATTCCTGCAAAGCAGCGATTTAAGGCAGGAAGACGCTTGTTGATGTTGGTGAAAACAGAATAAAAAAATAAAAATAAAAACTGATCTGAGGCTGACTGAAATTAGGGGGAGAAAATGGAACTTCTGCAGATAAAACTGATCATCTAAACAACGTTCAGACTGAAATAATTGAGTCCATAAGGAAGCAAACATCGGCGAAAACAACTAATATTGATTTAAAACGCAACAACAAACTAAAACATCAACTTCAGGCGGGGTTTTTGTTCCTGGACAGAAGCTGGCACACACAGTGAGGGATTTCTCTGATTTTAAGGGTAAATTCTTGGCCTCTCTGCAGGAAGTTTAAACATGTTGCCCTTTGACCTCCAGGGGGCGCCGCTGTCCTCCTGTCAGACCTGCCTTCGGAGCAGCTGCTGTTTTTATTTTTAAACCCTGTATCTTTTGTTTTGTTTGCTTTGTGTTCCTGTCTGTTTCCTCCCTCCCCCCCGCCCTGTCCTTGGAGGGGACAGATGTCCTCCTGGTGAAAAGACACGAGCCGAGGACAGAACCGCCGCCGGTTCTGGCTTCACCGACGAAGCAGAACGTTGATGTTTGTGCAGCTGCAGCAGTGAGACGCTGCTCCCATAAACCTCCATCGTGGCAAAACTTTACCCAAACATGTGTTCGCCCTTAGATTACCGGCTGGGAATGACCCTCAGCTGCCACCACATCGTCTGTAAAGCTCATTTAGCTGTAGCTGTTTTTAGCTGTGGCGTCCATCTTGAATTGGGCCTCTGACATGTGACATTTTTTCATTTTACAGCCCAAATTTGACCCCGTTTGGTGTAAAAATTCTTCATTTCGGTCCTGAAACTCAAAGCGAGGGCGAGTTATTTATCTGACGTCCTTCTCTTTGTTTGGGTCAGCACCGTCCTCGACCACAATGTTGTCAAAGTCTCAGCCACAACATAAAGACTCGAGTGCAGAAAGAAGTATTTTTAAACTTTCATAAGCAGCAGCGTTGCGTACCAAGACTGTTTTTAACTAAATACTAAGATAATCACAAGATTTAGATTCTGTTCTGCTAGAAAACCTGTTAAAAAATGCTTAAACTTAAAAAGAAAAATCACATTTAAGATAAAAACAAACATGTGGCACAGCAGGAGGGTAAATGATCGTCTGTGCCGCTGATGTTTACAGATTTCTGATTTTTTTCGCGAACGCCAGCAGTTTTAAAAGCTTTAAAAGTCTTTCCCCTGGCGGCCGATGAGACGTTTGGGGTTGTTGTTGACGCAGCTGCGCTCGAAGGACGGGGTCAGGGCAGGAATCTGACCTCGGAGCTGCCCGGAGGCTCTCCGGCACCTGCAACGAGAAACCGGGTCAGACAGAAGAAGAAGAAGAATCTGAGATGAATAATGTGGCGTCTTCAAAAAATACCAATGTTAGCATAAAGATGTTTGAGTAATTTAAGAATTTATATAAATTTTAATCTAATTTAAAGTCTGTTAGCATGCTAGTATTTGCTAGTTAGCAACAGTTTCTTACTAGTTAAGTACCAGTTAAGTACTAGTTAATTACCATGTATGTACCAGTTAGGTACCTGGTTAAGTACCAGTTAAGTACCAGTTAAGTACCAGTTAGGTACCAGTTAAGTACCAGTTAAGTACCTGGTTAAGTACCAGTTGAGTACCTGGTTAAGTACCAGTTAAGTACTAGTTAAGTACCATGTATGTACCAGTTAGGTACCTGGTTAAGTACCAGTTAAGTACCAGTTAAGTACCTGGTTAAGTACCAGTTAAGTACCAGTTAAGTACCAGTTAGGTACCAGTTAAGTACCAGTTAAGTACCTGGTTAAGTACCAGTTGAGTACCTGGTTAAGTACCAGTTAAGTACTAGTTAATTACCATGTATGTACCAGTTAGGTACCTGGTTAAGTACCAGTTAAGTACTAGTTAATTACCATGTATGTACCAGTTAGGTACCTGGTTAAGTAGCAGTTAAGTACCAGTTAAGTACCAGTTAGGTACCAGTTAAGTACCAGTTAAGTACCTGGTTAAGTACCAGTTGAGTACCTGGTTAAGTACCAGTTAAGTACTAGTTAAGTACCATGTATGTACCAGTTAAGTACCTGGTTAAGTACCAGTTAAGTACCTGGTTAAGTACCAGTTAGGTACCTGGTTAAGTACCAGTTAGGTACCTGGTTAAGTACCAGTTAAGTACCAGTTGAGTACCTGGTTAAGTACCAGTTAAGTACTAGTTAAGTACTAGTTAAGTACCTGGTTAAGTGAAGTGTCTTTTCCATTCATTTTTCCAAACAATCATCCTAAAAGTCGTGTCTTGGGCCATTTTCTTTGTCAAATAATGAGATATTTCACTGAAAACCGGACCTGTTGGTGCCCGTAAAGGAAACGTTTGGTAGTTTTTCTCCAGTTGGACTCAATTATCTGCGTTAAATGTCATCCAGCAGGAGCTCATTCGAGGATTATATTCTGGATCGAAGGATTTGGTGGAACAGACCGGACCTTACCTGATAAAATACAATAATCAGAATAAGAGAGGAATAAACCTGATGACAGCCGATTCTCCAGGTGTTTGATCTGCCGCAGGCGTCTGTTGATGATTCTGTCCCGCGCTGAAACCTCCGAGGTGAGATCCGTGAGCTGCTTGGCCTGTTTGTCCATGAGAATCTAAAACAGTTTTAAAAAAGGAGCTGAAAGGAGACGGGCTGCAGCTCTAAGAGCTCGAGCTGCAGGGACAGTTTCTGAATCATTTTGTTTCTTTCGCTCACCTTTATGTAGCTGGCGTCCGGCTGAGCAGGACCTCCTGACCTGGACTGTGTCAGGGTCTCCAAACCCTGGAGGATCCGGCTCATTTGGAGCCGCAGACCTTCCCGGCCCGCCTCCAGCTCCTGCAGCTCCTCCTGGAGGTCTCTGACGGTCCTCCAGAGCCGGTCCCTCCTGGCTGTTTGAAGCTGCAGCTCCTTCCTCACCTGCAGAGCAGGAAATAAGACACAACACACCAAGTACTGGTACCAGGTACGTACGCTGTAAGTTCAGAGAAATAAGTTACTTCATAATACAGCCTGGTCCCTGTAGGTACCTAGTGTGTAATAAGTAGATAACCAGTTCATAACAAGTACTTGTTTAACAAGTACCTGGTAAGTATCCTGTCAGTATCGGGTAAATTAAAAATACAGCCAAGTCCAAGTATCTGCCTAATGCATCCAAAGGTAAGTACTCTGTACCAGTTAAGTACCAAATATGTACAAGTTAAGTACCTGGTTAAGTACATGGTAATTACCTGGTTAAGTACCAGTTAAGTACTCAGTTAAGTACTCAGTTAAGTACCAGTTAAGTACCAGTGAAGTACTCAGTTAAGTACCAGTTAAGTACCAGTGAAGTACCAGTTAAGTACTCAGTTAAGTACCTGGTTAAGTACTCAGTTAAGTACCAGTTTAGTACTCAGTTAAGAACCAGTTAAGTACTCAGTTAAGTACTCAGTTAAGTACCTGGTAATTACCCGTCTGTTTGACGTTTTCTGGACGTTGAACTCGTCTTCAGGCGGCAGTTTTTGGAGAAACCGGGACTCTTCCTCACCTGCCTGTGGTTCCGTCCCGCCTCTGAGTTCTGCTCTCGAAGGCCCTCCAGACTCCTTGTGACCCGGTCCAGCTCGGCTCCCAGCAGCGCTCCCTGCTGCTCCAGGCGCCGGACGTTCTCCTCCACCCCCTGGAGGAGGTGGGCCAGGCCCAGGGCCAGCATCTTCAGCTGGGAGACGGGGACTCTGTCCGCCGGGGCCGCCTGACCGAGCCCCAGCAGCAGCAGCAGCAAAAACAGCAGAACTCGGCTCATTCCTCAGAACCGGGAGGCGCTGATCTGTTAGAAGGTCTCCTGCAGGAGGTCTGGAGCTCAGAGGGAGGAGAGACACAAGGAGGTGTTCCCAAAGTGACGAGAGGACAGGACGAGTTAACACTCTGAGGACGTTTATTACGTTTCATTTCTTTGTTTCTGTCACATTAAATCAATCATTTTATTAGTTCTTCTTCTATGGTAAATAAATATAAATATAATTTAAACTGAAAGCTGCAGCTTTACTCAACTTGGAGACTTTTTCCTTCAAACCAAAAAGCTGCTGTTGCTTTTAAAGATGAAAGCTGTCAGAGGAGCTGCAGTTATTAAGAAGCTGAATTTATGTATGTGGGCCTAAATCATTCTTTGGGCTCAACATAAATCCCTGTCTTTATATTTCAGTTTAGTGTTGGAGGACACCTTTGGATGGATTCTTCTGTGATTCAGTCACTTTTATCTTTACTAAAGCTTTTGTGAATTAAGGTTTGTGAAATATTGCCTCACTGACGCCCTCTAGTGGTAGAAAAGACATGATTTAGGTGATAAAACATTAAAATGCGTTTAAACTGACTTTAAATTCAAGCAGACCTAAACAGAGCCGCAGCTTTTATGATTTGATTTGTTCTTTTAATTTTCTTTTGTATTTTTTTGCTTTGTGACCAAACCGTGAAGAAGTTTGGTCACCTTCTGTTGTTTTTATTGGGTCATAGGAAGAACATTGACATTGCATTTAATTTAAGGAATTAATGTTTAAAATAATCTGTCCATATGTGGTGCTGGACATGTGTGAGTGAAGAGCAAGTTAACAAAAATGATTTCATGAGATTCAAACTATGAAGAAGCTGGATAGATTTAGATATCAGCTAATTATTATTATTATTAATAATAATAACTAGAAGCGCTCAGAGAGCTCAAACCTCCACCGAGGCCTCAGCGTGATCCAGAATATAATCTTGTTCAGAACCAGAATTTAATCCAACATTTACAGAACATTTCATCCAAATGTGTTCTTCAGTTTTTATCTGATCAGACAAACAAACCAACGAACACAACCGGAGGAGGTTTTAACAAAGAGGCTACATGTGACCTTTGAAATCAACGGTGATCACCCTTGACTCATGAAGTGTCCAGCTGCAGAGTTCGAGACACCACCAACATTTAATCATTTGTTCCACGTTTGACGTTTCCTGTAGAATTTCATGAATTTCTGTTCATAACTTTTCAACTAATCTTCTCCACAAAGAGAGAGAGACAGAGAGACAGACAGACAGACAGGTCCTCCTTGAAGGAGGTAATAAGGTCTTAGATTAAAAAAAAGCTTTAAATTAGATGTGAGATGGAACCAAAAGAGCCAAATATTGAAAAAAAAAATGCAGTGTAGTACCGCTGGTGTCTACCAGAGGGCGGCGGCGCCACTGTGTCTACATTAAATCAAGAGGAGAAGAAGAAACCCGGAAAAACAAACCTTTTAAACCAATTTATTTCTATGTTTTAAACCCCGAAACGCTGGAACTAAACCGCAAAGTTAACCGAGGACGAGGCGCTCAGTTCAGCGGCTTTTGAGGCCCGTTTGTCCGCCGTTACGGAGGCTCCGGCTCCGGCGGAGGCGTGCCCGCTCAGCAGCGCCCATTGGCGGCTTCAGCCCTTCAGCTCCCTCCGGGAGGGACACGGATGACGGTGAGTCAAAGATAAAATGGGCGATTTTAGGTGAAAATCTGATAAAAAAAAATAAACCCCTCCTGAGCAGAACTGCAGCTATAAGTATTCACCCCCTTGGTTGATTTATTAATTTATTACTTTTATAAATTAGTCATAGTTTTAATAAATTTGGCTTCTTTACAGAAAAATTAAAAAAAAATCTCTCTTCTATGTCAAGGTGGAATCAAATTTTAATTGAGTAATATCAGTTGAATAAAAAAATTTAAAGTGTCCTTAAGTTGATATATTTATATTTAACTGGTTCCAGGTGCGCTTCGTGTTTTCATCCACTAGATGGCGCTGAAGGATCAACAGAGCAGCAGGAGAACTTCCTCCGGTTGACTTTATTCAATTTCAAGTTAAAACAAGACAAGAAAATCAAAACAACAAAGAAAACAAACGGCGGGTTGGAGAACATCAGTCCAGAACCGACAGAGGAGATCCATCCAACCATCCATCCAACCATCCATCCAACCATCCATCCATCCATCCATCCATCCATCCATCCATCCATCCATCATCCATCCATCCATCCCCCTCTACTGCTCGGGTCATGGAGGCAGCAGATGCAGGAGACAAACCCAGACCTTCCTCTCCAGCTCCTCCTGGAGAATCCCGAGTCGTTTCCACACCAGGAGTCGGACCAGGAGCGAGCGCCCGGCGGTCGAGCGTTGGCTCCTGAGACAGGATGCCTCCTCCTCGTGCGGCGACCGCCAGCGAGGAGAACCGAGGAGATGGATGAGCGAGTGAACAGATGAATGGGTGACATAATGGATGCGGAGGTGAATTCTGTGGGGGGGTCTAAGGAGCCGTGGATCGATCAGGGTCCCCCTGTGATCAATCAGTCGGCTGACGTGATGACTCTGACCTTGGACAGACGCCATTAATTAAAGCTCCGCTGAGCTCTTCATCACCTGCTCCTCAGCCGCACAGCAGCAGGCGGCTGTCGGCCTCGCCGCCTCTCCACCTCGCCGCCTCGCCGCCGCTGCGTTTCGCAAACAACATCACAAATATGAGGCTCAGATTCGAAGGCTCGGCTGGAAGGAGGAAGTAAAAACTCATCAATTAAACACTTTTATCAATTAGTTTCAACAAGATTTTATCCAAAAATACATGAATCTATGTTTGACTAAACACCGAATTACCAAAAATCACCTTTCAGACTTTTAATCAAAACGTTTATTATTGTTTAAAGTTTCCTCATTACTCATCCAAACAGGAAGTTAAAGACTAAAGATAACAAACGGCTAACTAATAACTAAAAGAAGAAAAATGTTAAATACTTTAATGATAGCTAAAAACCAAAAGTGTAGCTAAAAGCTCAAAGTTGCAAATAGCTAAAAGTAAAATAGTAGCAGAAAATCTAAAAGGCCCACAAAAGGCTCCGTAGCAGCTAAAGGTATGGTAGCTAAAAGCTAAACTTTGCAAAATGCTAACTAACTAATACTTAAAAGTAGCAAAAGGTTAGCTAAAGCTAAGCTATAAGAATTTCAATGTTGGCTTAAAGCTAAAATTAACAAAAGGGTCTCCTAAAGGTAGAAAAATGGTAGCTAAAAGCTAAAGCTAAGTAAATAAAAACAAAATCAGAGGCCGTAGCTGAAGCAGTTTCAAAAATAATCTGTTTTTAAAGGAGGTTTGGACCCCCAGGTGAGCCGGAGTCGGGTCTGGACCTGGATCTCTGAACCTGGACCCCCAGGTGAGCCAGAGTCGGGTCTGGACCTGTAGCGAGGCTTCAGCCCTCATCCTCGGCGTGGTTTCATGGCGGCCAAAGCAAGCCTCGAAGCCGGCCTTTCCGCTCGGAGCCTGGATCCGGTTGAACCGTCTCTCCGGCGGTCCTAATGGTCGTTTCATTGGGGCCCAAACAGGTTGAGGTCTGCTCCTAATGGAGGCCGCGCGGCTCTGAGCTCAAATCGCCGTCCAGCGGCAGCAGAGAGACGTTCTGCTCCGGCTCTAATAAGACATAACAAGATCTGCAAAGTGTTCGGATGGTAAAATCAATACCGAACTGAAACGTTGCCATGGACACCTGGAGGAGAGTGCAGAGGCGCCGCCGGTCTCACGCCAGAATATTTATCTCCGATGATGGAACAAGAAAAATGGCTGACCTCAAAGTGGAAAACTGGCTTTTGTTTTTTTTTTTAATGAACGGGTTTGTTAAAAAGAAGAAGAAGAAGAAGTGTTTCAGCTGGAACGTTTCACTTCAGTTTTCTTTCTTTTCTTTCTTTCTTTCATTTTATTTTCGATTAAATATTATGTCATCCAGTCGATGCGTCACTCATAAAACAGAATTCTAAAAGTCATTAAACTAAATAACCAGAAAACAGTAAATAAAAAATAAAATCTCTCTGATTAGAGAAGATTTCAGAGAAGATATTTAAACATTAGGAACATATTTATTCTCTTTCTGCAGCTCAGGTTCTGGTTTCAGCTCTGCTGAGGTCCATCTTCGCTGTCGGATAAAAAGTGTTTTAATTCAGGGGTCGACCTGATCCTGGTCCTGGAGGACCACCGTCCTGCAGGTTTTAGATGTTTCTCTGCTACTCAGGTTCTGCAGGAACCTGGTAATCACTCAGTCAGAGCAGAGAAACGTCCTCCAGGACCAGGATCAGGACGTGTCTGGATCCAAGCGGCTGAAATCAGCTTCCTCTGTAGGGTGGCCTGTAGAGCCGCTGCTCCTCCTCGTCGAAAGGAGTCAGCTGAGGTGGTTCATCTGATTAGGACGCCTCCTGGACGCCATCAGGAAGAAGGATCCATCCATCTTCTACCTTGAGGCAGCAGGTCCAGAAGAGAAACCCAGACCTCCCTCTCCTCAGAGACTCTCCTGCTCCTCCTGGAGGATCCCAAGAGAGGATCCAAAATCCCTCCAGAGAGTTCTGGGTCTGCCCCGAAGTCTCTTCCCAGTGGGACATGCCTGAAAAACCTCCAAAGGGAGGCGTCCTGATCAGATGGACCACCTCAGCTGACTCTTTTCGACGAGGAGGAGCAGCTCTAATGGCTTTCTCTCCCAGACCTGCTGCCTCCTCAACCCAACTTTGGATAAGAAGTCGAAGATGGACGGATGGATGGATCTTTCTTCCTGATGGCGTCCAGGAGGCGTCCTGATCAGATGAACCACCTCAGCTGACTCTGTTCAACGAGGAGGAGCAGCGGCTCTACAGGCCACCCCACGGAAGAAGCTGCTTTCAGCTGCTCGGATCCAGGATCTCGTTCTTTCGGTCAGGAACGATCCAGGTGTTGTTCATAAATCATCCAGCTCCTGTTGACTGACTCTTAAACATCAACATGCAGCAGACAGCAGTCAAAAACACCCGTTTTGGAGAATCAGCGAGAACTTCTCATGAAGACCTTGGTCTAACCGATCCGTCAGGAGCGGACCTTAAATCCTCTACGGCACGGTTCTGATCTTCACATTCCTGCGTCGGCGCTGGCTGCCGGTCCGATCGTGCTGGAAGAGAAGCTCTGTTCGCCAGCTGGCGCGTAAATCAGGAGTGAATGAGTTCAAAGTTCTAAATAAAAAAAAATCAGGATGAACCTTTTTGTTTTTTAACTGTTAAAGGCAGCTGAAGACGCAGCTTCCTACAAACCTCAGGAAGTAAAACTCTGCTTCAACATCCCTAATAGATGGAGACGAATAAAAAAGAGACGGACTTCCTGCGTGGTGAACACGAGGGATATGAGTCTTAATTGTTTCCTTGGAGACGGACAGGAAGTGCCCTGATGTCCTGCGTCTGAAGAAAAACAACAGAAAGGAAGCAGCAGTCGCTCCGAACAAACAGATTAAAGGGGTAGTTCACGTTTCTTTATTTTGAACCGGGCTTCTGTGGATTGAAACAGGTTGAGCTGCCATGTTGTTTTTAGAGAGACGAGGCTTTAACCTTTGACCTTTGACCTACTGACTGAGGACTGAGATGGAGCTCGTTGCACGGTCTGACCTTCGGGGTGAACCTGGTTTAATTGGCAGCTGTCTGAAATGTTTCCTCTTGTGAATAACCTTCCTCTCTGTGGAACGATGGACTCCAGATGACCTTTGACCCTTCCCAACAGCTGCTTCTCTCAGGTCATTGCTGATGTCTTTCCGCCCTGGCGTTGTGTTAACCAGCAGCTCCTGAACCAGCTTGATGCTCCTCACATGGTGTAGATTTCTCGGACCACCATCTGCTTTTCTTCGGCTTGTCTTCGGCTCGTCTTCTGCTCGTCTTCGGCTGTGTGTTAATTAGATCTGTGAACGAGCGAAGCCGTGTAAACGCTGGTGTTCTGTGAAATAAACACCAGTTGTCTTCAGCGTCCTGCTCGTTTTTTTACGCCCAGAATAAATACGGTTCTGGTTCTTTAAGGAGCTTTAAAGCTGCGGGTCCGGACAGAAACAGAAACCTTACCTCGTCTTTGAAAACAACAAAATTGAAACAACATTTATGAGCTGCTGGTTCAGGAGGACAGCTGCTTTGGATCAATTAGTGTCTCATGTCAGACGAGGTCACCGCTCTAATGAGTTCATTTTGGCTGAAGTTTGTCTCAAACTTCATTAATTTAAATTAAATTACTCGGGGAAACGTTTTTACGTTTTAGGATCGTTTCTTCAAATGACACAAAAACAACAAAAAAAATCAGCGACGATGCGGATAGAGGAGCTGATTAGAACCAGAATTCGCCGGATGTCTTCGGAGGAAACTCTGCAGGACTCTCTGTCCCGACGGTCAACTGGCTCTTCCTCGTCCTGTCCCGCGGTGAGATCCGTCCCAGGGTTGTCCTCCAGCCTCGGACTCTTTGGACCTTTTGGATGCAGATTCATGAAAGGGCATAAAGTTCTTCAAATAAATCTAATTTTAACCGTCCAACGGCGTCTCCTGAACGGCTAAAGGCTCCACGAGACGCCAAGGATGTCAGTTCGCGGTCACGTGGTCCGGAGACGCCGTCCATCGTCCTCGAGACGCTCGGATCAGAGCTCCCGGGAAGCTCCTCCCTCCTCCTGTCCTCGACCAGACGTGTTTACCAGCTGAGACGGAACACGCCGTTAACGAGCGTACGAATGGGGCGTGCCCCTCTGCCGTCTTTTTAACCTCAGATGTTTCTAGACGGCCTCCAGCTGCTTCTCGGCGACGCAGCAGAAGCAAAATGGCTCCGTTAAAGCTCGTAGCCACGCCCACAACAACTCCTGACCAATCACACGACTCTTGGCCTCGTGTCGAGAAGCGGCGGACGGAGCTGCGAGAACAAAAACAACATTATTTTCGCCACGCGACCACGAGACTTAAGGCCTCTCCATCGTCCAGGAGGAGTCCGAAGGTCGCCTCTGAGTCACGTGTCGAAAACGGCGTCGTTTTTGTTCGCGTAGCGGCTTCGCCAGGCCTGAGAGCCGACTCTTCCACTCCCTCTTCCTCCTCTTCTTCCTTGTCATCCCACAGGGGTCAAAAGGTCGCCCCCTCAGCCGGATCGGCAGGGGCTGCGGCGTGAAACGTGAAACGACATGGCCACAGCGCGGCGAGGACTCCTCTGTAATCAACCCCTGACAGCTGCTCAAAGGGAAGACGGACGGCGGCTTCTTAAATCTGCATTAGTCGACATTAAACGAGGTTTGCTGTACGCCGCGGACGGCGCGCGGCGTCCATCACGCCTCAGCTGGGTAACGGCGTGTATTGACTTCCTCTCTGCAGCCTGCCAGTCGAGCTCGCGTGGCTTGGATGTGGGTAATGAAATTCCCTTCGCTCCTGAGAATGTCAGGGAAGCGTCGCAGCTGGATGGAAGCCTCTCGGTAAACACGGCACCTGTTTGCGTCGCCGCCGCACACGTCCAACCGCGGTTTCCTGTCTCAATCAACTCCCCCCCCCTTTTTTTTATTTCTGCTCCCATCCAGGCATTAATTCATTAATTATTCATCTCATCAGCAGCACTTAATGATGTAAATGACCTTTTCTGAACTGTACGGGAGTCCATTTGGACACTGTCAGACACCATTAGACACTCGGCGCCCGGCTGCTCGAGAGGGTCAACTCTCTCAGCTCGGCGCTGACAGATAAAGTGTGACTGGGCTTTGTGTTCATGAATAGATCTGACCGCCTACAGCCGGAAGGTGTGTGTGTGTGTGAGCTCACACGCCCCGGTTTTAAAGCACCTAAGAGTCGCTTCGAATCAGAACTGAACCTGGCGTACCGAAGCCACCAGGAAGTGTGCGTGACAGGGTTTTTTCTTTTTTTCCCCCCTTCGCCGCGGGTCAGTAAACACAACGCCGCCTTCAATTAGCTCCGTGGCTCTAATTGATTAAAAATCCCCGCGGCGCAATTATACGATTTCATAGACATGCTTTCCCCTTTTTTCTTTATTGCCCCCACTTCTTGTGACTCTCCACCTCGCTGCGTTTTCTGTTAGCCTGCCTGATTTTAGCATTATTCATGGCCAAGCTAAAGGGACGCTCGTGAGCTCAGAGCCTCTGCAGCAAAACCAAGCGAACGGGTCGCGCTCCTCCATGTTTTACACTTGATTTGTGCCGTTTTAATTGGTTTTACTGAGATATTTCTGGAAGTTAAGGGGAAAAGGTTGCAGCAATTAATACCTTACCTGTTGCAGATAGCGCTCTGAGTGACATTGGTTTGGTGAAGTTGAGTTTAATTGAACCTGTGCCATTACAAACCATGAAATGCACAGTTAACTGTTGTCTAATGGTTTATAAAACTGGACTTACCAAAACTACTGTGGTGGAAATTAGCTCCTGAATGAGGCCTGCTTTGAGCCGTTGTTAGCTTGAGTAGCTGTTAGCTTGAGTAGCTGTTAGCTTGAGCAGCAGTTAGCTTAAGCAGTTGTTAGCGTGAATAGCTGTTAGCTTGAGCAGTTGTCAGTTTGAGCAGTTAGTTTCAGTTGGTGTTAGCGTAGTTAGCTGTTAGCTTTAGTAACTGTAACCTTGACTCTTGAAGCTTGAACATTTCTGACTCGTCAAACTGAGATTGCTGTTGTTTTTTCCTGTAGGCAACAGACTCATGATGATCCCATAAAACCAACTAAAATGTCCTTTACCAGCTTTTTATTAAAACTACTGTTTTATTAGCAGTTAGCTTACCGGTGTTCTGCTAATCTGCATATGAAGTTTAGCAGTAAATGAGCACAGAGGAAGTTCAGGTGTTCAGTGTTGCTGCTCTGATACATCATTAGAGACGTTTAGAGTTTATTTGTTTGTTTGTACCTCATAGGTATGTTTACAGCTCTATTAGGAACGCTGGCGCTCATCAGTGCCACAGCCCGCCAGCCTGGCATTATTTAGAAGGAACAGGGCTGTGCCGAGGAGCCATTTCCGTCCTCTGAAATAACACTCAGGGAAATTACTCTGAACTTGACTGCAGGCTACACCGCCTCGTCGCAGAGTCGTTTCAGCCACAATGGCAGAGCGGCAATAAAACATCCTCACACATGTCGAGGCAGCTCATGAATAACAACGAGGCGCGGGGATGCAATCAGGTTGGCAGAGTCTTTAACAGCGAGGAGGGGCGGCAGGGCTTTATGTGGCTCCTTCATCTGCCGTTATTGTTTCTCACACTTCGCTCGTCGGGCTGACGTGCCGCAGGCCGAACGGAAGAGGTCGAGAGATCATGACCGGTTCTACGCCTCGCGACAGGAAAGCAAGTTCGGGGCATTTGTGGTGTCGTGAGCGATGTTAAACGGATACATTTCCGAACTCTTGTCTGTTTTTTTGTTAGCACCAATTTTCGAGGGGCATTTTCCTCAAAGTTGGGATTTTTTTTTTACTAAAATCAATAAAAACCATAACTTTTAATATCTAAACCAAAAATCCTTCCTAGTTTTGTAAGATAATTCCCAACAAACATTGACATTCTCAAAAGGTGCTTTATTTGAGAACTTTGATAGCTTCTAAACTGACATTCATGATTTCTGGATTGTCCCTGGTCTGCAGCTCTCCTCACATGTTTTGCAGACACAAAGTGTTTGTCGATGCGTTTATGTTCCATGATTACACTGCAGGACGTGCAAAACAGCTGCAGCTGGGGAGGAAACTGGTTTGCTGAAATCTTTGTGGGCAAATGTGAAGCATTAGCGCACATTTTGGCTTCGGTCGCTGCTCCTGCACGCTCCCGGCGTTCTGATGTTACAGGAAGTGACGTCACGTGTCTTCTTCCTGAGTTATTTGGGCTTATTTTCTACACAAACCCACAAAGAAGACACTAGACCGCAGAAACGGTGGTGAATCACTTTAGAAACAATAAATATTGGGTTAAAGTTGCGGGAAAGTCACAGCGTTTTGGGAAAAGTTGCGATTTCGCGAAGTTTGATTGATTTTGCGTTAATAGTTGCGATCGCAACATCGTGAAATCCTGGAGGGTCTGAATATGGATCTGAAGCCACTTTTGTCTTCAGCTGCTGAAGCCAAAAACAAGTTAACACAACCACCCAAACATTCCTCGAATCAGCGACGGCCATTTTGGTCACGTTTCCACTCGGAGTCTGTGTTGTGAGTAACTCCCAGCTACTACCACACCTAACTTTAGCTGAATATTCCGTAAAACTGACAGATTTATAGTGATTTCTGTGGGGTTTTTTTAAGTCAGTTGGTCGTGGCGGCCATCTTAAATTGGGTCGGCCTCAAAAAGATTAATCAGTTGTTGATGTGTTGTGTATCTTCAGTGATTATTTCCTGAAAGTTTCATTAAAATCTGTCCGGTGGTTCGTGAAATATTTTGCATTAAACACGATTATTGTATAATTTAAATCTTCTGTTTGGTTTTACGGCTCCTGGGCTTCGTTACAAATCATGTTTCTGTCCCGAATCCTCTTTTTTTTTCAATTTATCTTGTAAAATATGTGTTTTCCTTCAATGTTTATTGGTTTAAATGTTACTTTTACCTGCGTCTCTATCTGTACTTTATGTAAAAATGCCTAAAAAGTGGTGCATAAATAAAAAGAACAAACGTCCTTGTTTACTCGTCCCATCAGCGGTGTGAGAGGATTGGTAAAACGAAACAAACTGCAGTGATCCTTCAGGGGGAGTAAAGTTATCTTCGACAGCTGACCACCCATCTTTCAAAGCTCCGTCTACAAACTTTTGGAGCAGCTTCAAAACGAAACATAATTTCTGCCAATTTGGCAGCACTTTTCGCAGCTCTGTCATTAGTAATTTGTAGCACTTAGCTGCTAAAAAATAACAAAAAAAACGGTGTTTTCTCTTCTAATCAGCGGCGGAGTGTGAGAGCGGACACGCACAGATAACGACGGCTGCCTTAGGCCCCCCTGGCGCCCTCGTTTCAGGTCAGACGTCTCAGGTGTCTAATCTCTGTATCAATCTGCATGCAGGAACACAGCCGAGGCCGGCAGTATCCTGCCACTTTCGGGCCAAAACCAACTGATTCCGCACGTAGTCGGGAATAACTCAGGCGCAGCTTAACATTTGGCACGGAGAGGAAAGATATTGGATTTATAATTGAATTATCGTGAGGAGAAAAATAAGTTTCGGGGAACTGTTTTGCCGAGATATAATGACTTGAGCTACTTGAGGTTTTAAAACAAGCCGTGGAAGTCCTCCCGGTTTCACGTGCCTGAAATTTGTCGCATGTCTTCCTGAAACCACGGACATTAATCTCCTGCATTAACAGCTTCAGCTTTATTTCCCCTTATTTCAGAGTCCGGGGTAAGGTTCAATGCAGTCCTCCGCTTTAAAGTGGGGAAATGATTGCTTTTTGGACCTGGTTTTGTGTAACAAGGAAAAAAAAAAAAGAGAGATCCTGTTGAAGCCACTTGAGCGTGCAGCGTGTCGAATACATCATTGTGTTGCGTCCTATTACAGCCGAAATTACCTTCACTGGAGCTACAAGGCATTAACCAAACTACAAAAACCCAATTTTTAAATAAGTTTGGAAAGTTTTCTACACTGCAACAAAAACACTGTAATGCATGAACTCAGTTTAAGCTTTATTTGACAGACACATCATATTTCCTGTGTTTATAAATGGGTTTTAATGTAATAAAATTAAAGACACAATCAGATGTTAACTAGAATCGGCTGATTTTTCACTTGACCAATTTTACCAGGAACCAGCCAATCCAGATTTATTTGTGTTCTGATCTGTGAATGCACCATAGATTTTTTTTTACTGGTCCTTGAACACACCATAGTGAAGCAGCCAGATATATTTACTTTATTAAGGAAGAATCAAAGTTAAATATTTATAATATCTGAGGAAGAACAAGAGGTGTGGCGTGCTAAAGTTTAATATAAATTGATCGTCCAATCAGGAAATTTCCAGCTCCGTTGCCAGGAAGAGGAGGGGATGACTTCTGCTCTGTGATTGGTTGTCTTTCTGTAAAGCTATAGCAGACAGTGACATCGACCAATCATATCATTCTCAAACAAGTCCCGCCCACTGAAGGCCCACCAATCACAAGCTAGCCTATTTACTCGGTGAAGTTCGTCGAAAGGAGCTCGGAGTCTCGTATCTGCCGCTGTTCTCAGCCGCCGAAGTCAGAGAGCGGGGGTATTGTTGCTAACCCGTTAGCCCCACTGTTCTCTAGATTAATTTTTAACAAAAAAAATAGTTTATTTTGATCAAATAAGAGCGAAGTTTGAAGAAGAGAACCGTTACCTTTTGGCTAACAGGCTAACCGGAAGCGTCACTGCTGTTGTCGCCGGACCGTTTTGGCGGACGGATCGGGACAGAAAATGGCTGCTTCAGGATTTTGTTGACAACTAATGCGATCATTAAATGGTAAGTAATCTGTGCCAAACTTCATCACTGTCCTGTAGCCTTTTAGTTTATTCAGAACAAGTTTTTTTTAACAAATATGTATGTTAACATGTAAATATTACTGTAAATATGTGTATTTCCTGAAGTTTTACTAGTGTTACATAACCAAAAAGTTATATGTAGTAATTAAAGGGAGGACTTATTATGGGATGAAACAGGAAGTAAACAGTTATTAGTTTTTAAATGACAGAGAAGAGGTGGGATTAAATAAGATAATGTTTCCTGATCTGCATATTTGTTGGGTTATTTAATCTTTTTCAAAATCAAACCTTATTAATCAATCAATTAGTCAAACAAATATGTGATCATATTGGTATGATATAGATTATAATTTAAAAACAAAGGAGAATATAGGAACTAACTGCTGCTAACAGCCGCGGGCGCCTGATTATGATGTAAAGTTGTAAACAATCCACCGGAGTAACGAGGGTCGGAGCGGCGCTTTCCCTTTGATCCGAACCCGAGTTCTGATAGGAATTCCCACATCGGAGCTCATGGATCCAAATCTGAGGAAGCTTTTTATCTTTCGGGAAGCTAAAAAAATGAAACTCCAGTGGTATTTTCTGTTCCGGTTTGAAGGATTAATCCCAACAAACTGAACTATATTGTCCCGGTTTTCATCCTCTCACCGTTACGCATCAGGGGGGTCATAGAAAAAGCCGAACACACCACCCGAGTTGTTTCTTCAATGTTGGGTATTTAAAAAAAGAATGTGACAATAAGCTTATTTTCTGATTTTCTTTCAACCGACGTCGGCTTCGAAGCACGTTTCAGTTCAGCTTAAAGTCCCCATCGATCCACGTCGGGCGGGTTAGCTCTTCAGTCCGGTCTCCAAACGGACGAACCTGCAGCCGGCAGGACAGCCGCGGGTCCGTTGGTGTCAGCGGACGGCTTCATTTATTTCCAGGCGTGGCGTCTGGCCGGGCGCCCTGACCCGGCCGGGCCTTTCTGTCACGCCTCGCCGCCGCTCTTATTATTCCCCTCGTGGTCCGACTGTGTAATTTGATCAAGTTATTCATAACATTTCAGCTGACGCCTCTCCCCGGAGTTGGCGTGACATTGCTGTTTGCGGAGAATAAATGCATTATGGGATGGCCCCACTGCTAGGAAATTGAGCATTAATATTTGCTCTTGATGTGATGTATATAAACAGACAGATTTGCAGGCTCTTCCCTCCTCTATCGACAACCCCCGGGTGGGGTGGGGTGGCTGAATATTTGAAAGACTGGAGATAGGATAATAATAATAACGATTCTGACTTTTATCTGTTGGGAAGGAAGCCTGCTGCTTCCCGCCTCGGCAGTTTTCTTCGAGGTGGGACGGGTGGCAGCGACCAGCGGGGTCCCGGTGGCACATCAGTCGTCACGTCGGGCTAATTTCACCCAGATGCAGATGCAGCCGAAGAGGGAAAAACGCAGATAAAAGAGGCGATAGAAGGACAGGCCGCGGGGAGCGTCCCCCCGGAATCCAGCTTTAAATCGATGCAGCCATTTTCCTCAAAACGCCACGAACCTGGGAGGCGCCGAAAGTGCTTCTCTTCCTCCTGCGAGCGTCCCTCTTTTAAGGTTTCCAATCTCCATGAATCCATTCAGATGCAGTAATAAAAGCTAAACGCGGACTCGCAGGAACAGAAAATGTTCGGTTTCTGAGGTCGACACGCCGCTGAGGTTCCTCTGAGCACGACGTCCTGCAATGAAGCCGAGCAGAAAAGGATGTTTCTAACATATGTGGGGCTGCACGATGTATCCAGGGCTGAAAACGGATAAAACTGAGATATTTCAGGGGGTTGCGGCGATAAAATCATTTTCATTTCCTTATTTCATTTATTTAGATGAATCTTTCAACTGTTTGATTTATTTATTTTGATTAATCGACTAATTTTCCTCTAAGAGTCATAATCAACAATCTTATTTTAGTTGTTTTTTAACATTTACAGTTTACCACAAAATGAAACTGGTCACCTTAACCTTTGACCCCAGGAACCTTGAACTCAACAGGCATCATCTTTGACTCATGAGGTGTCCAGCTGTGCAGTTTGACTTTCCTGCATCACACTGCTGCAGCGTTAAAGCACCAGGTCAGCTGTGATGTTGACCTTTGACCCCGTCACCTTAAAATCAATCGAGATCACCCCTGTCTACAAGTCTACCTACGGGTATTAGGAAAGTGACCTTAAGGTGACAGGGTCAAAGGTCATAGTTGACCTTTGACCCTGTCACCTTGAAATCAACAGTGATCACCCTCGACCCACGAGGTGTCCAGCGGCAGAGTTAGTGCGGGCTGATCTGTGACCTTTGACCTTGTCAGCATCAAAATTTAATCCCTTGTTCCATGTTTGACGTTTCCTGTAAAGTTCATGAAAATCCGTTCAGAACCTTTTGATTAATCTTGAGCAGAGAGACAGGCAGAGAGAGACAGACAGGCAGACAGACAGACCGGCAGAGAGAGAGACAGACAGACAGAGAGACAGGCAGAGAGAGATAGACAGACCGGCAGAGAGACAGACAGACTGGCAGAGAGAGAGACAGACAGACAGACAGACAGGCAGAGAGACAGGCAGAGAGACAGGCAGAGAGAGAGAGACAGACAGGCAGAGAGACGGGCAGAGAGAGAGAGACAGACAGGCAGAGAGACGGGCAGACAGAGAGAGACAGACCGGCAGAGAGACAGAAGACTGGCAGAGAGAGAGACAGACAGACAGAGAGACATGCAGAGAGACAGGCAGAGAGAGAGAGACAGGCAGAGAGAGACAGACAGACAGAACCTCCTTAGCAGAGATAATAAACCCAGCTGTCGTGTTCAGATGTTTCCCCGTTAGAACCGTTCTTCTCTTCAAACATTTTCCTGAAATTCTCGACGCTTGAACCCGATTGAAGCTGCAGGGGAACAAAACTCGACACAACACCGGTCAGACGCTGCGTTAATCGATCGAACCCGAGCCCAGATTCAGGGGTTCGAGGTTTCCTTGGACAGAAACCATCCGACCGGCAGCCTGTCGGACTTTGTGAACGGCGTTTAGCAGCTGAGCACCTGCGTCGCTCTTCTGCTGCTCCGAAACAAAAAAACCGACCTTTTTATTGAACCTACTCGTGGCACGGAGAAAAGCTGCTGTTACTTCCATCATCGACATCACCGATTGTTTTTTTTTTTTTTTGGACGTTTTGCTGCGGAGGGAAGCTCCTGTTTTCACTCAGAGCGCAGCGTAAAAACCGCGCCGTCTCGTACTTCCAGCGGTTTCGGCATCTAAAAGCTTCGGATAAATCCGACAAACTAAACGTTCCGGAAGCGAGATGAGATCCAGGCTTATCCGCCCCATTTCGATCAGACGGCGTTATTTGTTACCTCTTAACGAGCTCGGCGTCGTACGTCTCTTAATTGGACGCTCCTGGGAACCTTCGAGCGCGCCGCAGATGTGTTCTTCTTTGTCTCACGTAATCGACTCGCGGTTGCTAACGCATAAAAATAAAAAAAATCCCCCGTTGTTTCATATTTGTGCTCCTTACCCTCTGCTGTTTTACAGGCTGATGACTAATAGGAAAACTGGGTTTCTGTGGCACAAGCTGAGGGATTTGATTGTTTGTTGCTTTTGACGTTTTTGTGACAATGTCAACTGCCAAACAACGTTCAGTCCTTTGTCTTTTCCTTCACTGATTACTGTCATGAGCTGCTGTGGCTTTTCTCACTTTAATGTTTTATTCAGCCTCTGAGCCCCGGTATTGACTGGAATTGTGCTTTTTTTTGTTTTTATGCCACTAAGAATTAAAAAAAAGACATAATTGGTTGCAGCACTGATGCAGCTGAACAAAGTCACGACGACTCGGGTAGGAAAACGACGACACGAACGCAACGTGTTCGGTCCGTTTTTGTCCCGAAATGTCACCGGAGAGCAGGAGGACCGGGTGGGGACACGTGCCGGGGACCGAGACGTGCTGAGAAAATGTTTGGATTCGTATCGGTGCCATCGGGAGTCCGTGTGAAGCTCCTGATTGGCTGTGCTGTCACATTTCAGTCCTGGATACTTTGGTTCAAAACAAGCCCAGACCATCAGCCCTCCACCGCCGTGCTGACAGCTGCAGTGCATTCTGGGTAAACATCTGTCCTCTGGTCTGGTTTTGGTCCAGAAGTCTTCTGGTTCCTTCAAGTCGAGCTGCCATGTTGTTTTTAGAGAGAAGAGGCTTTAACCTTTGACCTTTTAACCTGCTAACTGAGGCCTGTAGAGTCTGAGCTGGAGCTCACTGCACGGTCTGACCTTCGGGGTGAAGATCAGCAGCTGTCCTAAAAGTGAATAATCTTCCTCTCTGTAAAACGATGGACTCCAGATGACCTTTGACCCTTCCCAGATTAATGTTGTCCCCCTGAGGTCATTGCTGATGACATTCCGCCTCGGCGTTGTGTAGCTCCAGAGCAGCAGAACCTGCTGATGGACCCGTCAGATCGGATTTATTTAGTCTTGATACGTAAAGACGGTGGACCTTCACTCGTCTTCTGCTCCTTTTAGCTTCAACCACTCGGTTTCGGCTGCATCGACAAGTCCCAGCAGACGTTCAGCTCTTAGCGCTGCTCGCAGCTAAAAGCTGCCGATAAAGCTAATAGATGAATTAACTGCAGGAAATGTTTCAGATCTCCTCTTTAACCAACCCTGGAACTGATCTGAGCTCTCAGCAGACCTTCGCTGGAACTTATTAACGAGCTAAACTCAACTTTCACTCGTTAAAAAGACGGTTCAGTTCCTGCAGCTCATCGATGATAATTCGGAACCCGAGCTGCGCCAGGCGAGGAGAGATGTCTGAACTCCCCTTTAAGGGAGACGTCTTCCTCAGGGCGGCTCTTCAGCTCCGTCACCAAACACCAGCAGGGTGGAGAAGTCAGAACCAGGAACACTTGGAACCACAAAGAACGGGTTTGAGCCGCCCTCTGAGGGGCTCGGCTCGCCGCATGAGCTCCGGCAGCACCTCGTCAACCCGTTTCCACTTCCTGCCGGTGTTGGCCGCCATGGCTGTCCGCCGGGTCCGCTTGGAACAAATATCCAAATATCTCAAGAACCACCGAACGGATTTTAATGAAACTTTTAGGAAATAATTATTGTCTGTACGCCTGCAGCTGATTGACTTGTGGAGTCAACCCAATTTAAGATGGCCGTCATAGCGAAGTTTGGAGGCAAAGTTTGGTGCGGTCGTGGCCGGGAGCTGAAAGACGAGCAGCTGGACACATGTGGCCACTCCTCTGTGCGTGTTTGCGAGCCGTTCGGTGGCCACAAATTATTTCTGCTCGGAGCGAAAGCGTCGGAGATTACAGGGCGGAGAAGACGCGGGGGTTTACAGGTATTTTGGGGGATTTGCGCCCGGTGCTTTCAGCCAGAAATCCTCTCATTTCTCATTCCCAGCTGCTCCTCGGGGCCGACGGAGTCACTCTGCTCCTAAAGCTGCGTTCGGATAATCAAGGATAGTTTCACCTTGCAGGAAGTCCGCTCCTGTTCTCCAGACCGCTGCTTTTTTTTTTTGTGGTTTTTATTCATTATTTCTGGTCGATGATGTCATCCGATGTCCTCGTTCTTTCCCTGTTGTCCGTTAAAATAGAAAAAAAAGGACTGGACCGTCGCAGAACCTCGTTCTGTTGTAGATCAGCTGCTGTGTTCGGGGGGCATCGGTCCTGTTCGGTCGGACAGAAAACGGTAACGAGCTGGACGTCGTTAAAGCTTAAAAGCCACGACTGGTCAGTGGGTTTGTCATGAAATCGTCTGTTCTCTGGATCGCACAGAAACGGCGGTGGAAGGGTTCTTAAAGACCGGTTTGTTGGTTCCGGTTGGATCTTCGTCTTCTCAAACGTAGGGATGAAATGTGCCCGAGTGAACGACTTCAGTTTTATTTTATTTCTTTTTTAAGTTAGAAAGTTTTTCCTGGACCGATGGCCGATCTACGACACAGATTATTTTAATTTTTCATTTTTATTCTCCTTATTTTAGCATCGGTCCAGTTTGAAGGGCCACGGCAGATTTTAATGATGTTTTTGGGTGTCCCTCAAGACACCATATTAGGCCCCATATATATATTTTCTAATCTGTTTTTAAAAAATGCGAATAATGCCTTTTATTGTTATGCTGACGACTTAGTGATGTGTTTACACGGACAAACGGAGCGTAGGAAATGCGCCCGGCTGGCAGAGCGAGGACGCACGGTTAAATCCGACTCAGTTTGTTTGACTTTTATCGATCTTAGACGGAGTTTAACACCGTCTTGTTGGACTACAACGCCTCTGAGATAACACTAATAATGTTTTTAGTTTCTTTTTCACACAACGTGATGTTCTTGAACGCAGAAGATGAACAGATTGGCGCTTCATGGGCTCTATACGGAACAGCTTTTATTTATTTATTTATCCTCCTGTTTGTGCTTCCATAACCTGTTTGCCGTCAGCACCGTGGCGATCAGACGCGTTGGATAAATAATTTTTTTGTCTTCTCGGAGCTGCGGCGGCGGCGGCAGACATTTGGTCGGGTTATCTCAGCCCAACAGATGACTTTCATTAGCAGCTCGAGGCGCTGCCAGGGTTCCCACTCCCAGCGATCGTCACCAGATTCTCAGACAAACACTTCTGTCCCCGGCAGATCCAGCGACTCGGCGTTGGCGTGGCCGGGAAACAACGGGACCCTTCCAGAGGGCCAATGCCTCCCAGAAACAAATAATAAAATCCTAATATTCAGAGATCCAGAATTCCAGAGGAGAGTTTATAGTTGGGGGAACGCCGACTTAAAGTTCTCCTGCTTTTTATATTTGTTGTACATTTATCACAGCCGAACTGCTTTTAGCTGTTCTTTATCGAAACGTTCGGCTCGTTGAGACGTGCCAGAGCCTTTAGACTTTTAACTTTATTTACAGTTTTATTCTCAAAAACATTCTTCTCTTTGAAAACTTTTAGTTTTCAGCTTTTTATTACCTTTAAGTGAGCCTTTTAGTAATTGTAGCTTTCAGCCAACCTTTAGCTAACCTTTAGCTACATGAGCCTTTATGCTAGCCTTTTGTTCCTTTTAGCCTTTAGTGAGCCATTTCCTATTATTAGCCTTTAGCTAAATATTTGTCCTTTTAGCTTCTGGCTTTAGCTTTACCTTACCTTTTTTACCTTTAGCTTTTTCTAGATTTCAGCTAACATTTTGCTGCATTAGTTTTTAGATAAGTTTAGCTTATATTTAGCCTTTTGCTACCTTTAGCAAGCCTTTTGGGAGTTTTAGCTTTTAACTCACATTTTTCCACTTTTAGCTAGCATTTTTTTACATTTTGCTTCTAGCAGCCATATTGCTACTTTTAGCTTTTAGTTAGCTTTTTACTACATTTAGCTTTAACTAGCATTTTATTACTGTTAGCCTTAGCTACTGTTCCGTTACTTTTAGCTTTTCGTTAACCATTTCTTATTATTAGCCTTTACCTAAATATTTGTCCTTTTAGCTTCTAGCTAGCATTTTACTATTTCTAGATTTCAGCTAACCTTTTGTTGCATTAGCTTTTAGATAAGTTTAGCTTATAACTAGCCTTTTCAAGCATCTTGCTACTTTTTGCTTGTGGCAGCCATTTTGCTGCTTTTAGCCTTATCATTATTTAGGTTTACCATTTACTACTTTTAGCTTTTAGCTACCTTATTTTTGTTATACTTTCAGCTAGCATTCGGCTTCTTTTAGCTATAACAACTCAGTTTTTGCTTCAGCTCTCAGCGTCCACTTTTCACTTTTTCAAGAAGTTGCGTTTTTTTTTTTCTAGTTTACTAAAATTTTATAGTTATTTGCAACCACAATCAGCAGCAGCAGCAGCTAGCAGTAGCATCGACGCTCCAGCCTGGGAGCTAATATTCTGTCTGTTGAAATAATCGTGTCGTGGCAAACTAACAGCGACGTGAAGGTTTATAAAATAACGTTTGTATCAACTGCTATGCTAATGCTAAAGCTAATGTGGTACACATGCATGAAGTCACTGTTTGTCACGTACACAAATATGTTTAAAAAGTTAGCTTTTTGTCAAATTTCTGCGTTGTTTTTACACAAAATGGTTTCTTTTTCTTGGTTCGGATAAATTCTGACCCGTTTTGGATCCAGAAGCGTCGCCCCCTGCTGTTCATTTAGCGGAATGACGGTTTAAGGCAATCTAATCCACCGTTTATCCATAGAAGTCTACAGTCTTTAAAATAAATTGTTAAAATAAAATTGTAAATAATCTAAATAATTGAAACCAGGGAAGGAGAAACAATCTATTAGATGTTTTTTTAGAGTCCTGTGAAAGCCCCTTTCTTCTGCAAATCCAAGAATCCATTCATCCGCCTGTAATGAGGCTCAAAAGGACACTAAATTGAACCGTGCACAATGAGCTGGCACAACCTTCTACTTCGAATTAATTTTCTTGTCTGCGAGGCTCAAAGAAAGCCGAGGAGAGGGAGGAGGAGGTGGCAGCGCGGGGAGAAATTCATATCCTCGAGGAGCACCATAATTTCTCTCTGAAAGACGCCTCTCCAGATGCAACAAGTGGCGCGCTCGACAAAGAGGCCTCTCGAAAGCTTATTTTGTGGTTTATTGTAGCATCTGCTGCGCCTCGCAGAGGGACGGCCGCTCTCCTGGTTTACCTTGTAGATAACGAGCTGCAGCCCGCCGTAATTATCCTGACATTTCAGCGTGTGTGGCCCGAAGACGCGGAACGGGACGGCGGCAAATTGTCAATTTTCAGGCTGTTTACGATGATTACAATGTCGTGTAAAATAAAATCTACATCCGCTTCATATCTCGTCGGTTTAAGAGACTGGATTTCAAACAAAAACGGGTAGTTTTTCTTTAAGAGGCTGTTTGAAAACTGTTTTTTTATGGCGTCATCAGGTATTAAAGTCATATATTTAAAAAGGGGAGTCCCCACACATTATACGAAGAGATTTCCAGGCCAAGAAAAATGGAAATTAGTTTGGGTTGGATGTTTCTGAAAACATGGCTGTTAGAAAACTTTGATTTAAAGGTATATTAGTTAAATATTTGCTCACGTTAAACGAGTTAAGGAAGAATATCGAACTCATTTACTAAACTCTGGTCAGAATTTTGAGTTTTCTTCAGCGGCAGCTTTCTCTTCCTTCCTTTTTGCCACCTGCTGAAGCTTGGAGCTCCTTCAGAGAGCTCCCAGGTGTCCAGGTGTCCTGTCTCATTCTTCTGCTCTTGGTAGATTTACTCGTCCCGTAATCCTTCCACCTCTTGATGGATTCAGCGGAACTCCTGGGAATGTTCGGCGCTTCGGAAACCCTTCTGGATCCCCCCCCCTGGCTTGTGTTTTCCAACACTAATTCAGTTCAAGACGTCACCTTTTATAAGGACTTATATATATATATATATATATATATGATTTCTGAAGAAAGAAGTCTTTTTTTTTTTTCCCCAGTTTTGGGAGGGTGAGGTAATATAAAGACGGCGCAACCTTTGGGTGTCTGCAGAGGAAGCGTTTTGCTCGTGTGATCCGGCGCTGATGCCCAGGTGGGCGATAAACGGTCGTTCCTGACCAGAGGTCGGCTCGCAGATCATCGCTTCCACATGGCTGGATGCGATGGACGGGAAAGACAGATTGTGGTAAAAATGGAGGACGAGAATGAGTCAGATAAGATGAAAACACGACGTGGCGCTGGACTGAGTTTGTTGGTCCAACCAGGGGTGAGTTATTCCCCCCCTGAATATCTGCCACACCTGGAAAAAATATGGCGTTTACTAATATTTATTTGTGATATTATCAACAGAAGTGTTGAAGCAGAGCGGCTAAAGCTGCAAAGATTGGGTTAAAGAAGGTTTTATAGTGGAGTGTTTGTTTCTTTATGGGAGAAATGACTTTTCTCTGTTGGTAAATTGGACAAAAACCCGGGGAGGGGAAGAATCGTTCACGCTGAGGCTGCCCTTCCCCGGTTACACCTCAACACTTCATAACAATAATGTGCTGCCGGTCTCACACACACACACACACACACACACACACCTTCTGGGCCGCAGCCAAGCCCGTGTTCACACAGCTCACACGTGATGCTGCCTCTCTTATTTCAAACCCAAGTGTCGTGCCAAGGCCTCCGTCATCCGCGACTGACAGATTGACAAAAAGGACGGCGTCCCGATTCACGCCCCGGCCGGTGGCCTCGCAGCTGGGTACCTCCAGCCCCCCACACCTGGTACCCAGGATGCCGGGCAGCCGGACCCGGCCGCGGCGAGGCGGAAGGACGAGTGCCGAAATTCCTGAAAGATTCTTCAGGAGGGATGAAGGGCAGTGACGCTCTGAGCAGCTAAACGAGTGGAACGACAGCGTGAAACGGCAATCTGTAGGTTATCTGCCAACATCTGCCTGGCTGTCTAATTAGCCTGCTAGTTTTCTGATAGTTGTCTAACTAACTAACCAGCTTATTTAATTTACTGGTTCTGTCATCACAACAGCTAACCTTACTAACCTGTCAGTGAAAACTTTAGCCCTGTTAGAGTTTTAGATGTTAAAGATGTTTGATTTGGACGTTTTCAGTCTCCTGATGGCTCATTAACAAACGGTTGGTTTGCATCCATTTCTTCAGTTTTAATGGAGAAATGTGATTCTCAGAGGAAAGTATCGGGTCAGGCCTGGATGACCTTATTTTCAGGAGCGGTTTAGCTGAATAATGTTCAAGCTTTCGCTGAGAAAGAACCTGCATTATGTTGACTTAATGCTCTTTATTAACAAAGCCATTTCTCCTGCAGTCTAACTGGGCTTTTTCATCCAGTTGGTCGTTCTCACCGGCAAAATAAATGCACCAAATAACGGTTATTTCCTGAGCTTTGTGCTCGTAATCAGCCCAAATGTGAAAAAGCGCCGACGAGAGAAGCAGAACGAACTGAGCAAATTGCTCGGCGACCATCCGGTCCTCCTGCTTGTTCTCACGACTCGAACATCGACGATCGGCCAAGAGAGCGGCGGCCGCGAGCTCATTAACTCACGTTGGCAGACGTGGAGCGCGGTCACCTTGTTTGCGGAGATGGAACAGTTGGCCGCGGCGTAAGTTTTGGGTGACTTCGCCCATCGGTGGCTGATTGTACATCAAGAGGCGAGTAACCCCCCCCCTCCGACGCTGCCAATCTAATCACCTCGTCCACATGGCGGCTCGCTCCACTCGCCGAGCCGAGTCTGTTGTTCCCCATCTGGGGGAGAAGCCACCCATACACCCGGACACGGCTCACTGGAGCGGCGGCGGCGGCGGTGGGGGGGCGGGCGCCAGCACCTGCTGCCTGCCTCCGACCGCCGCTTTCCTCGTTCCCTCCGTCCTGACGCTCCTTCCAGTCGTCCACTCGGGGCTCCTCTCGTCTTTTACACGTTTAACAACAAAACACTCGTGTTTTTGTTGAAACGCGAAGACGCCGCTGCTGCCGGGGACTCGTCGGGGTCACCGTGGTAACCGCGCCCATCTGTCGCTCCCTGACGTCGCCCTTCGGAGGACAGAAACGCGGAATAGAAGGTTAGGCCTCAAACGAACAGTCGCCGTGTTAAAACGAAACGCTTGGAGTCTGTTTATTTTTACGTGTTCTGCTGGCAACGGGAAGCTCTCACTTCCTGTTTCGAAGCTCGGACTCGGTGGGAGTCAATGGGAGTTCGGGTGTCTGTCAACATTTATCTGATGTGTCGTGAATCCGATAACGGCAGCTCCACCTTTCGGCTGGTTAAAAGCTGCCGGCGCCCGGCGGTTCGCCGTGTTATCTGTCATGCCTCGATGCGGACACGAGCGGACACAAACCGGACAGGGTCGAGAGTGAGAATACACTCCTGAAGGGACATTAAAGCCAATTAGACGCACCGCTAAGGAACCCGTCATTACTGAGCAGCGGAGCTAATGGACCCTTAAGGGTCTGCCATCAATCAGGGAGCTGTCACTCGTTCGGACTAACGTGATCAATAATTCAGACAAAAAGAAAAATCCGATTGAGCCGGTGGCGTGGCGCTCTCTCCGCTGAGATGTAGCTACACCTTCTTACTGAACATTTCCATTTGTGAGGCTGAGAGCACTTCTCCATGAAAGGCTTCGTCTTAGAGGGGGGGCGGGGGGCGGAGGGGGGGGTCAGCAAGCCGTTTAGGCAAGGTGAAATGGTTTTGATAATGGGAAAGAGGGAATGCAAGCGGACGTTTCGCAGGGAGTAGAGCAGGTAAGATGTGGGGCGGATGAATAGAGATTGGAGAGGACGACAAAGAGCCGGGCTCTGAGTGGGTCACACAAAAAGGGAGGCTGTTAAAAAAAAAAAGCTGTTTCGCTTGGTGGCAAAGTGGCGAGAAACCAGAAACTGTCCGTGATGGTTTCGGTCGTTATGTCATGAGAACATGAGGGAGAAATTCGGACCAATCGGACGTCAGGGTTTCAGGTTAACTGTAGAAGACATCCCTGTTCACTCTGACCTGTTTTACACTTCATATCTGATTGTTTAACGTCCATTTTACTTCAGTTTTGTTTATTATTATTGTTATTTTTCAGACTTGGGTCAGTTTTAGTTGAGACACTTCAGCTTTAATCAACTTTACTTATAAAACAGTTATTTGGACCACAGTGTTGGACGTCATTCGGACCGAGCCGACCCCCCCTGGGTAAGATACTGTACTGTACTGGGTTAAAGGTTCCCGACTGTCAAGATGGCCGATCTGTCGTGGAGCTGGGACCCAAACGGTACCAATGAGACGAGCTCAGAGAATCCATTTCCTGTCATGGTGCAGCCCCCAGAACTAACACTGTATTTTCTTTGGGGCGCGCTGGATTAGAAGGCGCGCCGTCAACGAGCGGTCCATTTTCCAACCGTTGTCATATATACGGTGCTGCGTTCAAAATGGCCGATTTTGGCGCTCTAGCGCAGTGGTTCCCAAACTTTTCAGCTTCCGACCGATAAAATAACAGCGACAAAGGTGTGTGACCCCATCTGTTGGCTGTTTAAACATCCAAAAATGCTCATGATCTTATTAAATAAGAGCATTATGACTACATCCATTTTGCTTTTTTAAAAATCATTAAATGTCAGTTCTCTGTAACAATTATGATGTAAATATATCATTTTTAATTGTAACTTGATATCTGGAGATTATCGAAGGACCCCTAATTGGTGTTGGGTGACCCTCATTAGGGTCCCGACCCACACTTTGGGGATCATTGCTCTAGCGGAGCTGGTTCGCCTGTATCAGCGTTTATCTGATCCCCCTATGAGAGATAAAGATAATCAAACAGCTCAAAACTCACGGGAGGATACTGCGCCAACGTAAGCGTCAAATATAAACCCCTCCGCCGCCGTGGGCGGAGCTCCGAGCGACTCTAACTAAGCCTTAACGATGCAAACGCCGCGGCGTTGTAGTTTAACCGAAGTCGAGCTAAAACATCACGACTTCTGCCGTATATAAAGGCGCTCTGAAGGCTTTTAAGTTCGCCTTACAGTCCGGAGAATCCGGTATTTAGCTGCACCTGCAGGATATTAAATAAAAACTCGTCTCGTTTCTGTTTTGGCGTTTGAGGACGACACATCGAACCTGAAATCTTAGTCTGCTGCAGCTATCTGACTCAGTTGCGTCTCTTTTTTTTTTAAAAAAAGAAACCTTGTTTTTACCTGAAGAGCAACAAATTTAGACGCCGTTTTTCCACCAGACTTTAGTTTCTTTTCACCTGATTTTTTTTTTTCCCGCCTTCTCTCTCTTTTCGCCTATCCTCGTTCTGCGGTCCGAAGACGGCACCGCGGTCTTCGGACCGCAGAACGAGTGTTTTTAAAACGCTTTCCCCGAGTTTCAGGGCGGTTTTGATTAAGACCGACATTATCAGCCCCGCGAGGGCCCGTCTCCTTCGAACTGCCGGGACAGAAAGGATTCGGTCTGCTGCACAGCCTCAGCTCGGCTGCTAATAAATCATCTAATAAGCGTTTGGGTTTTTCTGTGAACGCGAGCCTGCGACACCAGATACTCCCTTTGACTCGGGACCTACGAGCGAAACCCGCACCGTTTGCTTTTCCTCCTGAGCGAAAATTACGGCACTTATAAGCAAAACCGACAACCAATAATGGCCGAGACCTTTATCATTTCTGCAGTGTAACACAATATTTGTACGCTGGTAGGGATTCTCCGTGAGTCCGGCCTCACGGTGAACCGAAGAGCTGCTTGTTTCTGGGAAAAACAGGACGGCTTTAAGAGTCTGTCAGAGGTGACAGGTTTGAGTGTTTTTCCTCGTGTTAAACGCAGGATGACTGACATATTAGCTGGTGACAGGACCCATGTTGGACGTCACTTTATTCTTCCTGCCGGGGCCGAAACCGGGTTTATAAGACCTTGGGACCCGCAAGAGTTCCAACATGACGCGCTAATGGCTTCCCGTGTTTAAACTGTGCTCGCTGTGGCGTTTCACCGCAGCGCCACTATCTGCAGGATCTGACAAGTCGAAACCCTCAGAGGAGAGATAAGAGCCAATTTGTTAGCCCAGAAGGATTAGCTCCGGCCTCAGATCGGAGGGGAAGTGACTGACAGAGTCCAACTGGGAGGTTCAGCTCGCGGTGACGACGCGTCGCAGATAACGACGAGTGATTAACGACGCTTTGTTTCGGGGGCGGCTTTATCTTATTCAGCTGCTTTAATGGGCCTGACCGGTCCGGTTTTCCAAGTCTTGGTTTTCTAAAAGCTGAAATTGAAATGTCCTTCGGGAATATCTTTCCTGGCCGCCGTTTAAGCCGAGCCTGGCTGCTGAAACACGATTATGTAAACTCCGAGGCTCTGGAGCTGAATCTGCGCAGAAAACATCAGTTACTCTGCGTGGCGTTAGAACAATAAAAGAAGGCAGAATCATCTCCAGGCTAAATGGTTCCTCTTCAGGGACTCAAACATCTGGAAATTCACGTTCAGATATTTGCAGTTTGTTATCCTTTGGACACAAGCTAAATGTAAATATGATCAAATCAAAAACACAACATATTCCCATTAATCGGCGCGCCGGCTCAGGTTCTGCGGTGGTCCTCCTGATTCCCACCCCTCCGTCAATCTGCTTCATCATTTACCTTCTTCCTCCCATCTGAGGGCGTTTGTGGTTTTTCGTGAACCCGACTTCAGGTCTTTGCATCGCCTTCAGCAATCCCCCGATTTATACGGCACAGAGGGGTTCTGGTGTCTAAATATTAAAACATGGCCGTTCCAGTCACCGCCAGCAATAACAGGCCGGCTGGTTTCCTGTGCGGGGTCAGGTTGCCTTCCCTTTCTGGGGCTTCGGAGATGGCAAGGCCGGAGGGGTTCGAAAAGAACTGTACGAACAGATGGGCTAGAAGACGTGCTCATGTGAAGGCACCGAAAGACGAGCAGCTAATGTGGGTCAAAAACATTGTATTATCAATCAGGAAATGGCTGCTGCAGCTGTTCAGGAGGTCTTCTCGTAAGTTTCAGAAACCAGGACCTCAAGAATACCACAGCTGGCTCTGTCTTTGTCCTTAAATCTGATTTATTCTTAAGTTTTACCAAATATCTAACTCGAGTTTGAATGGAAATTTCCATTCCTTTTTTACAGCCATTTAATATTAACCTAAAAAAAAAAAACTAAAAATAAACAAAAGCCACGAGCTAACTTTGTGTGGCTGACTTGACAGTATTAAGCTAAAGTTAGCTTAAGCTACATAAGCTAAAGCTATTGCCAGCTCAGGTAGTTAAGCTACATGTGGGTAAAGTCAGCTCAGCTTAATTAGCCATATTTAGCTTCAGGTAAGCTAACTTTAACTTTAGTTTTATGCTAACCATGAAGCTCAGGGTTAGCTACATAGGCTCAAGCTAATGTTAGCAATCGTTGCTACTCTATATGTGACTAAAGATAGCTGAAAGTGGCTAACTTTAGTCATTTATAGCTTATTTATGCAATTTTATTTAAACTACATGCAGCTAAAGAGCCAAATATAGCTTAGGGCTAGCCACATAGGCTAAAGCTAACATTAGCATTTATTGCAATGTTAATTGGCTTGAAGGTTAGTGGTTAAAGTTAGTTATATATGGCTAACTTTAGCCACATGTAGCTTACTTAAAGCTACATGTGGCTAACTTCAACCCCATGTTTTTTTGCAAACTACATGCAACTAAAGAGCCAAATATAGCTTAGGGCTAGCCACATAGACTAAAGCTAACATTAGCATGTGTTGGTAAGGTGTACATGACAGAGGATAGCTATATGTAGCTAACTCCAATCCCATGTAGTTTTAAACTACAAGCAACTAAAGAGCCATAAAGCTCATGGTTAGCCACATAAGCTAAAGCTAGCATTTGTTGCTAAGTTATATTAGCTTGAAGGTTAGTGGTTAAAGTT
This sequence comes from Kryptolebias marmoratus, assembly GCF_001649575.2. Lineage (NCBI taxonomy): Eukaryota > Metazoa > Chordata > Actinopteri > Cyprinodontiformes > Rivulidae > Kryptolebias > Kryptolebias marmoratus. Next base: position 24,755,674 of record NC_051443.1, read on the forward strand.
ATTTATATGTGGCTAGTTTTATGCAAACTACATTCGACTAAAATGTAATATATAGTTTAGAGTTAGCCACTTGAGCTAAAGCTAACATTAGCATTGGTTGCTAAGCTACATGTGCTTGAAGTTACCTTTCTATGGTTAAATTCAGCCATATGTAGCTTACCTAACGTTATTAAATGCGGCTGTAGTAAAGCAGTGCTGTCAAGATGGATTTCTAGATCAACCACAGAAAGCTAACGTTAGCCCAGCCTTTAAATAAAACATAAACCTCGTTACTAGTTGTTTCTTTAACTTTAAAGATTAAACTTTGATAGCTGTTTCAAACAGGGTGTAGGTGTTCCTGAATGAACTTTCCCCTTCTCAGTTCCTGCTTTCTTTCCCACGATCTTCAGCTGAGTTTTATGAAACGTCTCTTCATGTCTTTCTCCCCCCGTTTAGCCAAATGTTAATTTAACTAAACGCAGAGACGAGTAAAAAGCAGCCAGATGTTCGTTTGGCAAACGGCCCGCGTGACAGAAGTGATATTCCCCAGCCAGCAGCAGATTCCAGCACGCAGCTTGTGTGTTTTAACAGCCAGCGCTTCGAAAATGGATTAAAGCCCCCCCCCGACAATAAAACAAAGAACCAGAAAATAAAAGATCGGATTCTTCTGGTTTCTCTTCAGGGAACACGATGTTATGACGACGGGAATCATTTCAGCCACCAATAACCGTTGAAGAGTTTGTGTTGGCATTGAGACCTGAAACCTAATAGAGCTTCACAGAATGTAATAATCACACAGAAGGTAGAAGGACAACAGAATCTCATCGTACAAAAGGATATATTTATAGGCGGGGGCGGGGGGACATTTACACAGTGTCTGTGTTTATGGAGGGAGGCGTGCAGCTGCAGAGGAAATAAGCTGCCTGATACTAAACATTACGTGCAGAAAGAAGTTAGATTTAAGGCCGCCATGTTGTCCTTTTGCTGTCACTTTACGACACATCTGTGGCTCCGGCGTCAGGATCTGCGATTGGGAGAGATTAGTTCCCGGACGGGGTTTTAGGCCACTCCTCCCCGCCGGTTTGGCCGAGGCTCGGACGCGGTCGTCGACGCGCGCGACCGATAGGCACTCGTGAAAAAACACCGGACGTGTTCGGATCTGAATAAACGCGTCGAAGGAAGAAGCGGTGACGACGTAAACCAGAGGAGGAGGAGTCCGTCCTCGTCCATCTCACTCTGTCCTCAGTCCAACTCCCTCCATGTCCTCTGCACATGTCCAAACCATCTCTAACTTTATCCCCCAGTCCTTCAACCTGTGTTGGACCTCTGATGTCCTCGTTCCTGATCCTGTCCATCCTCGTCCCTCCTGAGGAGAACCTCAACGTCTTCAGCTCTGACACTTCCTGTTCTGTCTCCAAACCAAACATGGCTGCTCTCACCTCTGTCTGGAAACCTTTCCTTTCCTGCCTGGACTCTCTTCTTCACCTCTTTACCACCGTCCCCGTCCTTCTGGACAGTGGAGCCTAAGTCCTTGAAGTCCTCCACCTCTGTGACCTCTGACCTTGTAGCCTCCCTGTTCCACCTGCCTCCACCTCTCCAGGTTCTCCTCCAACTGTTCCCTGTTCTCCCCGCAGATCACGATGTCCTCTGGAGACATCAGTCCTGTCCTCATCTGTTAGTCTGTCCATCAGCAGAGCAAACAGGAAGGAGCTCAGAGGCACTCCCACCTCCACCTCACCACTGTCCTGCTGTCCTCACACATATCCTGCTGTCCTCATACACGTCCTGCTGTCCTCATACACGTCCTGCTGTCCTCATACACGTCCTGCTGTCCTCATACACGTCCTGCTGTCCTCATACATGTCCTGTCCTAGTCTAACATGCTTCTCTGCCACTCCAGATGTCCTCGTAGCGCCCCACCTTCCTCCTCCTGTTCCTGATGCTCGTTTCAGGCAGGTGAACCGGATGTTCGTACAAACCGTGTTCCTCTATTAGTCTAACAAAGGAGAATACCTGAGCCAGCGTGTCTGTCTGTTAGCAAAATATCTCACCAACCCCTGCACAGATTTAAGTCGCCGGCTGTACAGACCTGATCTCCGACTCTGGAGTCACGCCGGTTCAAGACGGCCGCCTCGGCGAGCGCAAAAAGGGGCGACAACTCGGCCATTTTTGCAGATGTCGAGCTGTTACCTGTTTATTCGGGCTTTCAGCCGTTTATCAGCGGTTTTCTGCAGCATATTTAACCGCTGTCGTCGTCGTCTCATTAATTAGAAACCCTCTTATCCTATTATCTTCCTCATCCCAAAAAACAGTTTGACACAAAACCAATCTGAAACAACACATCGTCTCTTATGCCTCCTCATTAAACGGAGCAAGCGTCTTCTGTCACAATATTTAATGATTCTTACAACTCGCATCTAAAAAAATCATTAGCGGCGTTATTTCCCCGCTGCGCCGAGGTTTTAGGAGGCTGCAGCTAATATCACAGGCAAGTATGCAAAACCATGTTCCCCATCAGTCTTTGAACAGTGTGTTGTCGCTCCTTCCACCACCAGCTGAGACGCACATCCACTGTCAGCATCAATTCCTGCTCTAATGAGATCTCCACGTGTGTGTGTGCGGGCGTGTGTGTGTGTGTGTGTGTGTGTGTTTAAGCCTTTGTTTATCATTAAATCTGAGCAGACAACTCAATATGTTTGCACCATTGACATGTTGACAAGTCCGTTGATGGGGGCCCCGAGGTGATCACGTGATGTTTTTCCTGTTCGGGGACATCGTCAACAGACAGTTTTCTAGTTTTTAAAAAAAAAAAAAAAAAAAAAAAACTGATTTAAACCAGAACAGCTCAGATCTGTTCGACAAATAGTACAGCAGGTAGCAAATATATCCCCCCTCCCCCCCCAGTGGGATTCCTTCTCTTTATTTTTTTTTACAACCTGTTTGTTTATAAGTAGTAATTCGACTAAAATGTTTCAGGTTAATAAAGTTAAACGAGGATAAAACTGGTTTTGGAGCCACGTTTCGACTGCTGGGAGACCAGTTGGTGCTTCGAAATTGCAGAAAATCGCGAGAAAACATTACATTTTTGTTGTTGTCTCCATAAACTCTGAGCTTTTGAAACCGAGGGATCAGCGGGGGAACCGTTATGGCCGTGTTTTGAGTGGCCGGTCTTTTTGCAAAGCTGTATTCTTGGCCGTGCACATTATTTCAGCGTCCATCTTCGCCCACATCGTACCCACCCCCACGTGTATCACTAATCTGCTGAAGTAAAAGGTAAGTTCTTTCGGCTGCTCCCTTCTTCAGGGGTCGCCACGGCGAGCGAACTCAGACGGACGATTTGGATGTCCTTCCTGATGCAGCCTGGGCTCGAACCTGCAACCCCAGGATTACGAGACCGGGGGACTCGCCACCTAAAGTACACCTCTGAAGTAACAATAGGCAGATTTGGAGCAGTTTTCCATCCGTTTTCTTTCCAAGTTGTGGGAAGCCGTCACTGTGAGAGGCGGGGGACACCCTGGACAGGTGTCCAGTCCATCACAGGGACACACAGAGACAAATGAGACCATTCGGCCATCTCACTCACACCTATGAACAGTTTTAGAGTCCAGTACCAGTGAACCTAACACCTAACACTGGTCTGTGGGAGGAAACCAGAGTACCTGGACCCAGATCGGGTATCGAACCTTCAGCCTTCTTGCAGGGAGGCGACGGCTCTAACCACTGCGTCGCTGTGCCACAACCCGTTTTGAGCAAAATGAGAACCACCACAAAAGGTTGCAAGACACTCTGGAGACTTCAACCAACCAGAACCCACCTTCGGGTCCATCTAACCCCTGGAAGCTGCTTCTTCAGGTCGGTGCTGGACGGTTCCAGAACCTTCAGCCGGTTCTCCTTGAACCGGTGGAGTGTTCTTCAGCAGAGGGTTCGGGCTCTTCGTCCTGCTGGAAGCTGAACCTCCATCCCAGGCTCAGATCTCTGGAAGACGAGTTTCTCATCCATCTTTCCTTTTACCTCTGAGCAGTTTCCCCGCAGCATGATGCCGCCGCCGCAGTGCCTCACTGCGGGGATGGTGTTGGGTTTGCAGCAGACATGATGTTGGTCTTCGTAGATTAAAAAGCTCAGTTTTAGTCTCGTCTGAGCAGCTTCCTGTGGTTCCTCCCATCCCAGCTCCATCAGGGTTGATTATTACCCTCCACCCCCGCTCCATCAGGTTCAGCGGCGTCATCTGTTCATCTCCTAATAACGGATCAAACGGAGCTCTGTTGGATGTTCTGGGTTATTTTTATTTTTAATAATCCAACCCCGATCTGTACGTCTCCACATCTTTGTCTCTGGCCTGTTCCTTGGTCTTCATGACATCTCTTGCTCGGCGGTAAGCCGTTCTCTCAGGCGTGTGACCATTCGTCACTGAGACCGGACGAATCGTTTGTTTGGTTGGTCGTTTTTCGGTGTTTCGATTGTTTCCACCAGTTAGTTTTTGAAACGTTGGGATTAAAAAAAATTAATGGATCCTATCTTGGATTTGAGTGCAGTAAGGTTCGGATAAGATCCGGTGAAGCTGAAGTTATGGAGGAAAAACCAACCAGACGTCCAAGAAAAACTTTAAAGTCCTTCAGGAAGTCAGAATTACTTTAAAATTGCAACAAACAATTTTGTTAGGAAGCCAAATGTGGAATGGCTTAAGAGTTTTGCCCAGCTGAAACTCGACATCCCAAAGTATGAGCTGCTTCCACCGAGGCAGACGTTCCCTTCTCAATAAAATCTTTTTATTTCCCTCCAGTGGTTAATGAGCACATTAAGTAAACAGAATAATAAAGACTGAAATTACCGCAACTTTTACAAGCTAAACATGTTTTTTTTTTTTTTAATTCAAATAAAGTTGCCGCCTGTATGTGCTGTAAAAGAAGAAATGGTGCAATAAAAGGTTCCTTCTGAGGCGAACGGGATGAACCATAAAGTGCAGATCATCAGCCGGTGGTTTAATTTGTAAAATTAGACATTCTGTGTTTTATTTCTCCCCCCTGTCCTGCTAAAAAAACCCAAACCAGTACTTTTTTTTACTGGTTGGACTCGGTTGTTTAACCCGCGTCGGCCTCGTCTCCCGCCGGATTTAACTCGTCGTTGATTCGTTCAAATCGCAGCCGAAACACGGCTGATCTCAGAGGAAGCGTTTGTCTCCCGCTTCGCCTGGTTTTGGTAACGGGATCGTTTCGTTTCGTTGTTAAAAGAAACCGAGTTTGTCTTGAGCTCCACACCCCACGGTTTGGTTTGTGACATCATGGGAAAAACATCTAATTAAAGTTCATAACTGAACATTTCCCCCATCGGTCCCGGCGAGAAAACGTCCTTGTTGCCGAGAAACGCTTCATGTTTCACCGACTGTCTGTCTGTCTGTCTGTCTATCTATCTGTCTGTCTGTCTGTCTGTCTCTCTGTCTCTCTGTCTGTCTGTCTGTCTCTCTGTCTCTCTGTCTGTCTGTCTGTCTGTCTGTCTCTCTGTCTGTCTGTCTGTCTGTCTGTCTTTTTTCAGGAAACGTAAACGTGGAACAAATGATTAAATGTTGGTGGTGTCTCTGACTGCAGCTGGACACTTCATGGGTCAAGGGTGATCACTGTTGATTTCAAGGTTCATGGGGTCAAAGGTCACAGGTAAAACCTCCTCTCTGCTCCTACATGTGGCCCTTCCGTTTCCGGTTCTGTCCGTTGGTTTGTTGGTCTGATCGGATAAAAACTGAAGAACAGATCCGGACGAAATGTTGGGATTAAATTCTGGTTCTGATCTGATTCTCAGGGAGTGAGAGACGCAGACGTCTGGTTGCCACGGTGACCGTCAACGAGCCACTGGCACTGATCCTGGTTGGCTTTTCACTTCGTAGACGGCTCATCCATCAAAATATGGGCTTTTTTTTTCTTAGTTGCGATTTTTACAAAACCACTGCTGGAATAATGGGCAGTGGCTGTGTTCAAAATGTCTTCCAAAACTTTGTAGTGACGATTATTATTGGCTGGTATAACTATATGATCCCAATCTGTGTGTCATATTGTAAGAATTAGCTGTAAATCTGTGTTTCTTTGCTTTAACGTTGTAATGATGGTCCACTTCCAGGAGAATCAACAGCAGGAGTGGTCTGAAGGGTGCCGTTTCCATGGCAGCCGGTGTAAAGGGGTTAATGAAGGGAATAAACCAGAACAAAGGAAGAAAAAGCAGCTTTCTTTAAAGATCTCGGCTTACGCTTCGGGTCACGTCTCTTCCTCTGAGACGTCCTCGGCTCGGGGCAGGGCAGAGCGTTAGGGTCGGGTAAACTCACGGGCAGATCGGACCCCCCTCCCGAGACCAGAGCAAGTCCCGTTTTCAGCTCCGGTCACCCGGATGTAAAACGCAACAAGTGTCCTCTCACGGAGCTAATGAGCGCCGGGCCGCGCCCTTCGACCCAGTAAAGTTCACCGCGGCACGTGAAGCCGGCAGCCATTAGCGGGGAGGTCGCCGCTAATGAGGACCCTTGTCTGGACGTCCCAGGAATGTGGACCCCTGCTGTGATCCGGGACGCCGTGTTTTAGGAATTTATCTGCGGTGGTTTTATGACCTGAAAAGACCCCTTTAAAGACGGACGGTGACCTCCGTCAGAGCGGGGCCGCAGGTGTCCCCTTGATCGGCGCAGCGGCGGCGGGCGATAATGTCCTTCACTGTTCATTATAAGCCGATCCCGGTCTAAAACTGGCATTAAAAGGTGGCGGGCGATATGCATTCCTTTCAGGACAGCTTGGTCCAACATTGAGTCCATTTTTCTGTAACACCTGTGGGTCATGGAGGCTTGTCTCCAAAGGGGGGGAGTCTTTGGTTCTGGTTCTATTCACAAACACAAACGTCGGATCAGCGTCCGATCATCGGCCGATCAGCGGTGGATCCATGTCGGATCATCGGCCGATCTGCGGTCGGTCATCAGCGTCTCGGCCGTCCTTTGTGCCACATAATGGATGGCTGAGGTGTCGGGGAGTGAGCCGTGTGCTGGGAAGGTCAGACATGTTGATTTACGGCCTCCGTGATGAATCACCTCCTCTGTCGGGGAGGAGGTCACCGTCAGGATCCTCCTGACCGCAGCGTCTGTAGACTCAGCTGTGGCCTCCCTGACCCGCGGGACCATCAGAGAGCGAGTGCCAATCACTCGTCTCCTCCTCATCCTCCTTTTCACATCTCTGTCTCACCTCAGCGCTCCCCATTTGTCTTCCATTGTCTTCACTTCATTGTTCCCACTTCATACTCTTAAATATTTGAGTCCTCTTAGGTCTGTTTGTCCTCGGCCTTTCAGTCTCACATTCCTCAGAAAGTCCATTTATCTGCTTCTTCTCCTCTTTAAAGCTGAACTGGAAAGTGTTCTGAAGCCAACATCAGTTAAAAGAGAGGCATAAAATATACTTATTGTAAAATAAAATTAAAATACCGAACATTGAAGAAAGTACTCGGGTGTTTTCGGCTTTTTCCATCTCGTTGATTCGCCTCAACAAACACTGATAAAACACAAAGGTTTCCAGGGATCAGTCTCGTGTAAACAGGTCCTGATGAGCTAATGCCTAGTCAGAGCAGCATCAAAACCAGAGAAACTTAGTTCTCTGCAAATTGCGGCTGCAGCAGCTGATTTTGGAATCGGCAGACTTCTTTCCCAATGCTTTAAAGTCATTCTGGACACATTTTCTCGCCTCCTTTCTGTCCCTTCTCCTCTCCTGGTCTTCGTCCCCCTCCTCTTTGTCCTCCCCGGTCGAATCGTCGGGTAGGCGTCTCTCGGCGAACAAACTTTTTCCAGACGGAACAGAAAGGCGGAGCGCAGAGGAGCATTTATCGAGCATTTCCCAGGATGCCGTCACGTGTGATTTCCCAGCTAATTTCCAGTTTAGCCGCGACGTCCTCAAACGTCAACGAGCCCGGACGGCGTTCGTCTTCACCTGAAGTGGACCCGTTCCAAAACTCGCACCTGATGCTGAGCTCCTTCAGGCCGCAGGAAGTGTGATCCGAAATACGACCGCCGTTAAACAGAAGATCCGCGTAATCAAGTGGCTTTCGAGGCGAAGAGCGGAAGGTTTTTGTTTAGGCTTGCGTTCGTTTTAATCATGAAACCGATTTTTTTTTTTTAAATGCCGCTGGCTTTGCTCCAGAGGTAGTTAGTAAAATGATTTTATCGGCCTTCAGTGGAGGAGCTACAGCAGCTAATGAAGACCGTAAACCAGCGAGGTACAAAACATCATTTAGTCGCTCCTCTTTTCCGTTTAAAGACCCTCAGATCTGAGACGGGTTTTTATAACGGCAATAAAAAAAGTTACCAGACTTTATAGCTTCTAATTCTGAAGGAATCTGTGAGCGGCGAGGTTCATTCAGCACACGGCAGTACCACAACGGTTAATTCGGTTCTTCTTTCTTTGTCTCATCTCTTGTTTGTGTATATTTTAGAAATTTAAAAATGTTTAAACTTCTAACTCGAGATAAGGTCTGCAAAGTAGCCATGGATAAAAATTTAGTCATTATAAATATTATTTACGTTGAGAGAAAACGTATTTATTGAAAGTTGGATTCCTTAAAGGAAACTGCAGTCACTCTGAGCTTTTGGAAAAAAAAAGTATGGGTACATACGTATATACCTGGTACTTACTGGGTAGGTACATGGTACCTATGAGGTATTTATATGGTACTTACAGGGTGTGTACTTACTACCTACAGGGTTATATACCAGGGACTTACTGGGTATGTTTGTAGTACCTTTGGGACATAGGTGGTATTTACTGGGTACATTCCTGGTATTTACTGGATACTTAGCAAGTATTTAATAGGTACTTAGCAGGTATTTACTGGGTACTTAGCAGGTATTTACTGGGTACTTAGCAGGTATTTACTGGGTACATTCCTGGTATTTACTGGGTACATTCCTAGTATTTACTGGGTACTTAGCAAGTATTTACTGGGTACTTAGCAGGTATTTACTGGGTACATTCCTGGTATTTACTGGGTACATTCCTAGTATTTACTAGGTACATTCCTAGTATTTATTGGGTACGTGTCTGGTATTTACTGGGTACATTCCTGGTATTGACTAGGTACATGCCTGGTATTTTCTGGGTACATGACTAGTATTTACTGGGTACATGCCTGGTATTCACTGGGTACCTGTCTGGTATTTTCTGGGTACATGCCTGCTATTTACTGGGTACATGCCTGGTATTTTCTGGGTACATGACTAGTATTTACTGGGTACATGCCTGCTATTTACTGGGTACATGCCTGGTATTTACTGGGTACATGCCTGGTATTTATCTACCTAATTGCAACACATGTCAGTATGTATTGAGTATGTACTTGGTACTTATGAGGATACAGTCCTGGTATCTACAGGGTATGTTCCTGGTATTTATAGTGTAGGGACCTGGTACTTCCCAGGTACCTACCCTTTTAGGTACCAGGTATGTACCTATGGAATAGGCAGGCACCTGGTACCTATGAGGGGAAGTACTTTATAGGTACAGGATTATTAAACACCACCTCATGCAGTTTGGTCCCTGTAGGTATCAGATACGTACCCATCCCGATCCCGGGTCGCGGTAATCTGTGAGCGGACCGAGTTGACGAAAAGGACCGGAGTGCTGCTGAGCCTCGTCTGGGCCGCAGCTGATAGCTCGTCTCTGTCAGACCGCTGCAGTTCAGGCTCCTCCCCCGGGCGGAGGTGTGAGCGGCGGGGTCGCGTCCGTCCGTCCGAGCTTGAGCCCGCCTGTTCGAACCCGTGCGCGATGAAGCCGTTATCAGTGCAGGACGAACCCCCCTCTCAAACCCAGACTCGGCGGCGCTCTCGTCCGGGTGTCGTGTTCGTCTGCGAGCGCCGGCAGCCGCCGCAGATTTTCTCAGGCTCAATCAGCCGAGCAGCTTGAGGCAAAAGAGATCAATACTTTTCATTTTTAACGCAGAGGAAATATCGACCGGCCGAGAAGGCCTCTGCAGCGGGCACGGGGAGGCTTTCTGCCTCATGACACGAGGCGTATTATTTTAATCATCATCATCTTTCATCTGCTCCCCTCTTCTTGCCTTCTTAGACAGGATGATGGTCGAGGAGAAGGTGGCGATATGAAACAGCCGACAGTTTGCCGAGCGTCAGAGAGACCAAAACCAGAAAATAAAAAAGTGATGGATTTGTCTGAACCAGTGGCTTTTTATTGTCCGGGAGGAGATGCTAATGCCCGGTTATAACCGGTTGAAGGCTTCGGCTCATTCAGCCGATCTTTGGTTTTTATAACTTTTATGCTTTTTAAAATATTTAACTTTATTTACAAATATTTTCCCCATAGAAATCCACTCAGACAGGTCTGTTGTCTCTGAAATCTGCTTCAACATGATGCTACTTTTAGCTTTTAGCTACCAGTCTGTTACTTTAGCTTTCAGCTAACCATTAGCATCCAATTAGCCGTTTAACAGTTTAAGCTTTTCATTAGCCTTTTGCTACGTTTAGCTTTTGGTTACTGTTCTTCTACTTTTGGCTCTGACATAGCCCTTTGCTACGTGTAGTTTTTAGCTGCTGTTCAGCTAGCCGTTTGATAACTTTAGCTTCAAGCTAGTCTTTTTCTACCTATAGCTTCTAACTCGCTTTATAAAAGTTTTAGCTTCTAAATAACTTTTCATAGTTGTAGCTTTTCACTAGTAACCTTTAGGTAATCTCTTACTGCTTTTAGTTTTTAGCTTGTGTTTTGCCGCTTTTAGCTGGCATTTTGCTACTTTTTTTGCTTATAGCTAGCATTTGGTTTCTTTTAGCTCTGCGCCGAGGAGGTTCTGTCTTCGGTACCGTCCGTGTAGGTCCAAGATTTCACAAAAAGTCCATCGACGAATTTTCATGAAACGGGAAACATGGTATCAAAGTTAAAGGTCAAAGGTCGAGGTCACAGATCAGCCCTGGCTCCGACTCTGCAGCTCATGGGTCAAGGGTGATCACTGTTGATTTCAAGGAGACGTGGTCCAAGGGCAAGGTCATAGGAGACCTCGTGCTCTAACTATGCAACCTTGTAGAAGAAAGTTAAACAGCACAGTTGGAAACCTCTTAGATCAAAGGTGATCACCATTGATTTCAAGGTCGTGGTCACATTTGTTTGTTAGCGAAATATCTCATGAACCACTGAACGGATTTTTATGAAACTCCCTGAATGTAATCGTCAGACGTACAACTACTACTAATCGAATTTTGGAGTCATTCCTAGTTAAGATGGCCGCCACAGCTGGCTCGACATTAGCCTCTAACGCTTTCAGTTTCACATAAACGGAGCCGCAGTTGGGTGTGGTAGTCGCTGAGAGTTGTGCCCGACATTTAACCCGAGGGCTAATGGGTCACGCGTCGGGGTGGATGTTGGCGGGCGATAGGCATTCAGGGAGCGAAGAGACGTCCGCAGCAGACGTTTAAATGAAAATAGAAAATTTTCTTTTAGTTTTCAGCTGCAGGCAAAGGTTCTAATCCTTCCAACCGCAGAAAAAGGTTTCCATTTTTTTTCATTTGGCCGTCAGCTTTAACTCCCACAATGCTTTGCAACGCGATTCATTTGTTCCCCCGGACAAAAGCCAGCAGTGATCTTGCTTTGTTCGCTTGATATTTAGTGGAAAATAAAGCATTAAAACAATCTCCGTATTAAAGCTGCCAAGGCGTAATTAACTGCATCGTTGGTCCTTATGGGTCCACTTTCCTCCGAACCATATTTCATAAAAACTCCGGGTTTTACGAACACCTGAGTTCCTTTCGGTTCCAGCCGAGTGACTCGCTACACGAGGAAATTAGCCCCTAAAAATGCAGATCTTCCCGCGCCGGTGTCCGGGCGCCGGCGCTGCGCTGGGTCAGGCGCTGACGCCCGTGATCCATCATCGGGACGGGCTGCGCTTGCCTCCGCCGGCCACCTGCTAATTAGGAGGAGCGCGGAGATGCGAGGTGGCCGTGCTGCTACAGGATGAGGTCCAATGGGGGCGGGTTTGTCGTCATCGAGGGGAGACGCGTTGGTGCGTCAAAAGTTTCTCCAAAAAAGTTCCAAAGAAAACATTTTCAAAAGGCCCATCAAATATACAAAACGCCTAAAATGCTCGTCATTGCCTCCGTTTTCCTGTTTGGGTTTCTCTAACTTGGGGCGCCATTTTTAACTGTTCACTCTGCTGATTTTAATCCAACGGTTCCGGAACGTTTCATCCCGATCTGTTCGTCGGTTTTGACCTGATCAGACAAACAAACCAACGGACACAACAGGAAACACGACCTCATCGGTGGAGGGAACGAAAGAGTCGGGGTGCGTTCACAGCAGCCATGTTTAGTCCGCTTCGTTTGGGGACGTGCGAACGAGTGATCAAACTCTGCTCCGCCTAAAAACCTCGGTCTCGGTTCGGTTGAAGTGAACGCAGACCACTCCAAAAGCAGGAAGTGGACTACAGCGCAGGGCCTTCTGGGTAAATACGACCAAAACAAACGAGCCTTTCTACCACTGGAGGGAGAAATGGACCGCAGACAAAAAACAGAAATCCTAAAATCTGACGCCGTTCCATTTTTTGTTTCCTCTCCCAGAAGCAGGAAGTTGCGCTCGGCGTCTTCTTCAGAGGTTGTCGTGTCGTTTCCTTCAGTAGTTCTTGGTGCGGCGCCACCACAGGCGAGGAGGGGAACGGGTCGCTCAAAGGGTTTGACTCGATGGACTCGGTGCAGCGTGACTGAGAACCAAACCAGCTGAAAATGGACCAAATTCTGCAACTTTGGTCCCAAATCAAACCGAATCTACTAGGTCAGCTGTGATGTTGACCTTTGACCTTGACATTTGACCACATCAGCACCAAATTTTAAGTTGTTCCTTGTAGCATTTTGGTTGTTTCCTGACATTTTCTTGAAAACCTGTTCAGAACTTCTTGGTTAATCTTGTGCACAAACAAACAGACGCCACCAAAACCAATTTTCTCCCCATAGAAAAACATGAAAATCTCTGCAGTTCCTTCAAGAACATTGTTTTGTTGCAAACTGGCTCGTTGTCTTTGTATGCTACTAGCTTTCAGCTAGCCTTTTGCTACTTGTAGCCTTTTCCTACTTTTTAAAAAGATCTTATATTTAACCAGACAAGTCCCATTGAGATCTCAGGTCTTTGTCAGCGGAGGCCTGAAGGCAGCCGAAACGTTTGTGTTTTCAGACCGAGGGAGGAAACCCACGCAAACACGAGGAGATCATGCAGACCGAGGGTCCAGCCCGGGATTTGAACCCAGGACCCGGTGCCGACCACTTAGCCGTCGTGTTTTAGTGCACGTTTTAACCGGAGCTTTGTTCCTTTTTCCAATCGGACCTCTTTGCTTGGAGCGAGGACCAAACTAAAGGCAGGTTTTTAGAGTCAGCAGACCGCCGTATCCCCCCCCACATTCCTGTGTCAGCATCCCTCAGTCTGAAGGACCTGAAGCAGTTCAGGCTCCGCGGGTCAGAGACGTGACTCGCTCAGAGGTTCGCTGGGGAAGGCGTGTTTGCGCGCGGCTTTGTGTTCGAGTGTGTTTGTGTTTGCAGAGGTCGTGTGTACAGAAGAGTTTAACCAGGTGCCCCACACACACACACACACACGGACACACACACGGACCCAGACCAGGAATAACTCAGACCTCCCACGTCTTTCTGCGTCCGAGTCGACCCGTCATCATGCGTCTTCCTCACCTCTGCCCCTTCGCTCAACTCCTTTCTCGCCTCCATTTCTCTGCTTTTCAGCACCGTTCGAATCATTTATCAGCGACGATCAATCCTCCAATATGAACATCTACATCCTGTTTGGAGTTTTTGGACTCCGGAGTCCCTGGTGGGGGGACGTCTAAACATTTACCTTTTCCAGAGGAGGACGAGGATCGCATCGAGAAAAGAAAGGAAGTGAAGAACCAGACAGACAGGAAGTGGACGGTTCATTAATCTGTGGCGAACGCGTGCAGAGAGAGTGGAATATCAGGTGACCCCAACCACCGCCAGGGGTTCACACCGACGGACGTCTTGGATCCAATTAAGGGCCTAACGTTGCTTGAAGGAATGCATATCGCCCGCCGCCTTTCCTGTCAGAGTTCCAGGACCAGGACCAGGACCAGGACCAGGACACCTCTGGGTTAAGGTGTAGCTTTCGTGCTGCACAGCAACCATTTCTTAGTTTAGGTCAAAAGAAAGGAAACTGAGGGAATGCATATCGCCCGCCACCCCTGTTGTCTGTGTTGAGGATGACTCTCAGCTACAACCACATGTTAGCCAAATATCTGCAAAGCTGACCGTTAAAGTCCTTTTTGAGTTTGCTAAGGTCAGCTAGCCTTGGCTGCCATCTTGAATCACTAGGTCTCTGACGTTTAACCGCTCGTAGATGGACGTCCGCGATTACTTCCTTAAATCGGTTTCCTTTTTTTGCGAACAAACTCGCGGGCAATCACACGACCGCCCTACCGTCACTGCGGCTGCAAACGTTAGCATTAGCACATTAGCACACTCTGTCAGCGCTGTAGCTGCTCGCTTCAGGCGGCCCGGTTAGGAAACTGAGCTGAAAGCTGGACTTCAGGAGAAAACACCAGGAGGTTTTTCAGCAGCAGCTCTTCTTCTACATTTAATTAGATTCACGCAAAGAGCCGAATTAGTTTAATTTCTCGTCTCCAAAGCAGCTACAGCGAGAGCCGGGGTGATTTCTCTGCACAGAAGATGTTTTTTCTCTGAGGAAGCAGCCGCTCGTGGCATCAGGAGCCGAGCAGACGGAGACGGAAGCGGGCCGGTCAGAGTTCAGCCGGTCCTTTCAGGTGGAAGCAAGCCGGATGTTTGCGAGCAGCAGACCTTTGAAGTTTACGGTCCTCCCGCCGAGACGTCAGGCGGGTCTCCTCCGAGGTTCACAGGGTTTTAGGGAGGCGCGGCTCGGCCCGTCTCAGACTCCATCAGGAGGTCCGTGTTAAACCGAACCCCTGCTGAAAAAGGGAAGGCTGCACGTTTTTCCGATGACGGCCACCGGGGGGCGCACTGCGTCACGAACTCAAACCACTTCCACAGCCCAGCACAGAAACTTTACATCCTCAATCTTTGTTTTTCCTTCAAACTCTAAAAGTTCTGCTGCCGGGCGGTGAGCCATCTGTCCGGTTTTTTTCCATATCTTTGAAGCATCATTTTCTCCAACTAGTTAAAGATTAACTGCACTAGTTGCATTTAGTTGCTCTAGACATTCTTACTGGCAAACTTTAGTTTCACTAGTTGGAGCAGAAGTCATACCAGTCAGCTAAAATATGAATTAGTTGCACTAGTCAGGGTGATATTAACTTTACTAGGTAACTAATAAGGCCAAAAATATTTTGATAACTAGTAGGGCCCAATATATTCATGAGTTGCATCAGTGAGATTAATGTAGTTAACTAGTAAGCCCTAAAATATTTACTAGCTGCACCAGTGAGATGATTTTTAACTTTACTAGTTAACTAGTAAGGCCTAAAATATTAATTAGTTGCACTAGTCAGACTGATGTTAACCTTACTAGGTAACTAGTAAGGCCTAAAATATTTACTAGCTGCACCAGTGAGATGATTTTTAACTTTACAAGTTAACTAGCAACTACTCTGATAACTAGTAAGCCTGATTCAACTCAGGAATATACTGGGCCTTACTAGTTATCAGAGTATTTTTGACCTTACTAGTTATCTAGTAAGGTTAAAAATCATCTCACTGGTGCAGCTAGTAAAAATTTTAGGCCTTACTAGTTAACTAAATTAATCTCACTGATGCAACTCATGTATATATTGGGCCTTACTAGTTATCTGAATTTGTTTGCCCTTACTAGTTACCTAGTAAGGTTAATATCAGTCTGACTAGTGCAACTAATTTATATTTTAGGCCTTACTAGTTGACTAATAAAGTTAAAAATCAACTCATTGGTGCAGCTAGTAAAACCTAGTAAGGTTAACATCAGTCTGACTAGTACAACTAGTTGTGCTTTACTACCTAACTAAGGTTAAAATGAATCTAGGTAATGCAACTAGTAAATATTTTGGGCCTTGCTAGTTGACTTGCTAACGTTTGAGGGAAAAATTTGACTAGTTGACACCAGAGAAGAGTGAACATTTTCGTCTTTACCAGTTAACTAGTTAATATCTGAGGTTGCCTTACTTGACTAGTCTGCACGTTTGACGTTAGTTGACTAGTAAGCATAATTTGTGTTGGTTAGTGACCATGTAAGGGTTTTTGATCCTTACTAGTTAACTTGTATGACACAGCTGAATACTAGTTTGGTCCACTAGTGTGTTAAAACGATAACTAGTTAAGACTTTAAGGTGTACTGGTGGTACACATTGGCTGACTAGTATGACTTCTGCTCCAACTAGTTGGATAAAAGTGTCACTAGCTGGAAAAAGAAGTAATCTTTTCGACAGTAATCTGCTAGTAAGCCTAAAATGTTGACTTTAATAATAACTAGTTACACTAGTGAAGCTGAATTTGACCATACAGGTTAACTAGTCAAGATTTTAGGCACACTAGTTAACTAGTTGACATTTTGAAATGCGCTAGAATTTTGTAAATGTAAAGAAAAGTGTTTAACTAATCAACTAGTGAGTGTTTTAGTGTTTTCTAGTTGACTGGTTACATTTTAGGTTGTACTAGTCAGCTTGTAGGCAACTAGTTACCATAAAGGTTTGGAAACTTGGGCTGACCGGTGTGGACTAGTTGGATAAAAGTTGGATAGTCAGAGTGTTTGTTCAACTAGTGGCAGCTGGTGTGAAGCTGGAGCCGGTCGAGGTGGAAGGAAACGGAATAAATGGGCAAACGGCTTGCCATACAGAGGAACCGAGCACTGCAGGAAATATCTGCAGCTGCAGGAACCGCTGCGCGCGCGGGACGCGGTTCAAACCCTCACTTTCAGATGGTTTGATGCGGAATGTTTCCGGATTCCTGAGGATTTCTGAGGTCGGACCGACTCGAGACGCGTTTCTTTCTAAGGGGGGAGGAGAGAGAAGGAGCCTGAAGACCGAACGGACTGAAGGGACATTTCTTCCAGCGCGCGACGACCGGTCCTGGAGGGGTGAGGAGGAGGAGGAGGAGGGGTGAGGAAGGGAAGGGGGTTGGTCAGGAGCGGGGAGGAGGGGAGCATGGCAGCGGAGCCACAGCGCTTCAGAGCCCAGAACCAGCCGCTTCCCGTGCGCTCCTGATCAGACCCGGAGAGGAGCCCGAGCCCGAGTCCACTGAGCGGGTCGGAACCGGAACAGCTGCTCCGAGTCTCACAGGAGGACCGAACCGGAGCTGAAGACATTCGGTGCACTAAAAAAAAACAACAACAACAAAAAAAAAGAAAAAACAAAAAAAAAGGAAAACCAAGCCAGCGCTTTCCCGTTTCGTTGCAGCCTCTGCGCAGAGAGAGCCTCGCTGGGAGACCCGGTTCTGGACCCGGAGTTTTGGAGTTTGTTCTCGCGGAACCAGCCAGAGCTTTTCGTCTTCGTTCCACAAAAAAAAAAAAAAAAAAAGTAGAGGACATGATCTGCTCCCACACAGACTGAAATCCTTGTTTTTTTTTTCCGTCGGGCGCAGAGAGGAGAGAAAGGAATAAAAGTGTCAGAACCTCCGAACCCGAACCCACTCCAGATCCGACATGCCGCAGGTGGAAACCATCCTGTTCCTCGTCCTCATTATTGGGATGTGTGTGTGCGGCCAGGACCCGGCGTCCAAGGTGGTGTCGGACCGATACGCGGTGTTCTGGAACCGGACCAACCCGAAGTAAGTGTCCCGCTGTTTGAGCCCGCGGTCCGTTTCCGGCTCGATCCAGCTCAAAGAGGGAGTTCTTCCTCGGTGGTTGACGTTCAGCTCGTGCGTGGAAGGTGTTCGGGTCGGGTCGGGTCAGAATCGGCTGGTTCTGGGCAGCAGCGGCGCTTTTACGCACCGTTACGCGCGGAAAACCACTCCCGGTTTTTTATTTCTTTAAATAAACTCCCAGAACAGGATACAGAAAATATTTAAGGAGAATAATTTTTTTTTTTAAAAGTGAAAAATAATCAGAAATAAGATAAAGTCCATATTTGGTGATTTAGTGGGAAAAAGTAGCAACACACCCTTTCAGTTTTTATCCGTCTTCCTAATGAATGTAAAGCTGCCAAATAATAATAATAATAATAATGAACTTATTTCTACAGAACAAACTGACATTTAAATCCACAATCAGAGCTGAGCAGCTCCAGCTGGGATCTCCTGATTATCACCTCCTCCAGATTTCATTTTAAACCTCTTTTCTTTCAAACTATTCCGCAGATTTTCACAGAAACTCCTTAAAGCGGCCCCGTTGGTTGTGGCAACTTCTGATCTGAGGTCTGCAGAGACGGATTGATTGGTTGACAATTGGAGTTTTATCGGATTCTCTGAGTTTGTGGATTTTCACACAGATTTGTTTTGAGAGGACTGATAATTATTGAGTTTTAGAAATCCCCCCCCCCCCTCCAATAAACCTGATTGGAAGCACTAATATTTGTTCGTTTCGCGTGACATTTGTGTTCCTGTTTGTGCGGGACGCCTCCCTCGGTGAATCAGTGTTTGGCGCGTCACCAGAGAGCGATTCGGTGTGTGTGTGTGTCTTCTCTTTACTCTGACATGAGTTCAGTTTCAGTGTGAGTCATCTAAAGACAAATAAATTTGTTCGCTTAAAGAAAGTAAACCCAAAAAAACTTAAAATCCTGAAATTCGGCTAATAAAAATAATTGCTTTTGGATTTTCGGACCGTATGAATTATTTGAAACTAATGAAACTGACAAAAATGGCGGCGCTCCCAGAAAAGACTGAAACTAACTGAACCGCGGGGATGTGTCAGACTCGGGTGTCTCCTCTAATCGGCGTCCCAGGTGTCCTCAGTCCCGGGATCAGTCTGTCTGTTTAAAGGGGGGGGGGCAGGTAGTCACAGGGCTGTTTGTGATCACGGTGTGTGACACACTGAACATGGAGGACAGGAAGCTGAGGACACAGATGTCTCAGGAGCTCAGAAAGACGACGACTGAGCAGCAGGTTGAAGGTGAAGACTATCAGCTGGACGTCCCTGAGACTACAGAAGGTTCAGGTCCACAGGACAGGAGACGACCTCCCTGGACGTGTCCACAAGAGGACAAACTGAAGAGACAGATAATTGGAATGATAACCGAAGTGCTGAGAACAGCTTCCAAAGAGATTAGAGGTGAACTCCAAGGTCAAAGGTCATCAGTGTCAGATCAGTCACTGTTTGAGGAGGACACCAAATTATAAAAAATTGAGACTAGAATTGACCAAAATCCATTTTGATGAACAACGAAGCTTCTGGGAGAATGTCCTCTTTGGACAGCTGAGACAAAAGTCCCATCAGCTCTGTGTCCACAGACCCAAACATGAGACAAAGACCAGAACCCTGAACCTCCAGGGGGACACGGAGGAGGCTCGGTTCTGTTCCGGGGGTCCAACGAAACCTCGAGACCATCAAGGCCTCCTGGAGCCAGATGTGCTGCTCAGAGTCAGAAAGCTCGGTCTCTGTCTCAGCTCATGGGTCCAACAGGATCATGACCCAAAACACCAAGAACGGGTCAGAACCAAACATTGGACCGGTCTGAAGACGCCTTCTGAGCCCTGATCTAAATCCTGCTGAACATCTGTGGAAGGAGCTGAAACATCTGGAGGAGGATTCAGACCTGAGACAGCTGGAGGAGTGGACCAGGACACCTGAGGACAGCTGAGGACAGCTGAGGACAGCTGAGGACAGGTGCAGAAGTCTCATAGAGAGGTCCAGACATCAGCTGATTGAAACATGCAGTTAAGGAGCCATCTTTGTGTCGATGCTGGTTTCATTAGTTTGTTTTTTAAATTAATTCTGTTGATCCAGAATCCAACGGCAGCGACTGATTTTCAGCTCATTTCTTTCTTACTTTGGTCCGTTTGAAGTTATTTCTCTGACCTTTGGGAGTTTTTTCCTCCTTAGACAGAAGCTTCCAGCCCTGTTTGTCCTCGTCCTGTTTGTGTATCAGGAGCTGCAAACTGGTTTGTTGGGCGTCACACTGAGGCTGCCGGGTGTCTGTGTGACCCTGAGGCGGTGTGTAAGTCCCAGATGTTAACGTTGTGCTAGCCGCTCCGCTGACGGATATCTGAGGTCCGATAGCAGCGTTCCGTCTCGCTCCCAGGCTGCTTGTCTGTCTGTTTATCCAGTTTCTGGCCTTCGAACGGCTCCCGGCTTCCAAGTCTGGTTGCCATGCCCGCCTCTTCCCGGCCCACGCTGCGGAGGACAATGAGGCGGTGGTGGTGGTGGTTGGGTGGGGGGCACACAGTGGTACTTCAGCGGCAGCCAAGGCCCAGCGGGCTCCCGGGGTCCTGTGAGAGACTCACACATGCTGAGGTCACACACTCGACAGGAACCGGGCGAGTCGCGGGTTAAGCGGCACAGAGGGCGCCGTTGTCAGGGTCAAAAACGGGGCAGCGCCGCCAGCCGTGGGGGCCCGGCGCCCCCCCCCCCCTGCCCGGGCTTTGTCCCTTCGATAAATGAGTAACTCTAAAATGACTCGGCCCTTTTCTCATTCATGACTTTGATGTAAACGAGGGGCTGCGTCTTAAAGCCCCCCGACCTGCAGCAGAACCTCGGCGTCCCGTACAGAACCCAGTCCGGTCCACGCTCAGCCCCCCAGAATTGAAATATGGGGGGGGGCGAGTCGTGAAAGAAAAATGGAAATGTGTTGACATTTTCATGTGTTTTGTGTTTGAAAGGAGCTCCTCTGTGATGGAGATAAACACGAGCTCTGATTTGCAAATCTTTGATCTGAGGAAAACATCCCGTCCCCCCGTCCCCACCGTCCCCCCTCCAGGACGATGTTCGGATTTAGTCCTGAAGGATGGGACGGGAGTTAAAGTTGCTGCAGATTTAACAGCAACGTAAAACTAAAACAAAAAGCAGAATCCGAAGACGTCGTTGGACGAAAACCAGCACGAAGTAATTCAGATTATCACTTCTTTTAATAAAAACAAACAAAAGTAAGTGGAGCTGATGACACCGCTTTGGGGGCATCTATGTTCTGACGAGTCGAGGAAGCTGCAAAAAAATAAAAAACATAAACTTTTAAACTTACATTTAAATAACAGCCACCTGGATGTCAAACTAATTAAACAAAACTGGTTTAATTATAGAAAAACGTCTAAATTAACCCTGGTTTTTAGACGTAAAATGCCAGAAATACTTAAGAGAAATTAGGAATTTTTGTTTCCCTCAAAAGATAATATATACACAACTTAAGGATAAAAAAAACAGAATAAATAAAAACAAATCTCTTTCTAGCAGCAGTTTATTTCTGAGTCATTTTTATCACAACCCATGAAATCGGCTAATAAAATCCCTGAAAAATGATAAAAAGTAAAGAAACCAGAACTCTGGTCAGGTCCGATCCGTTCCATTTTTGCTTTTCTTACATTAAAATAAAACAATTCAACTTAATTTTCTCGGCTTAACTGTTGGCTCATTTCAAGCAGACGTCAGTTTTTAAAAAGTCTTAAATCTGTCAGGAATCAGGAAGTTGAAATGCATATCGTTTTACATAATCCGCTGGGAGTGACTCTCAGCTACTACCACGCCGAAGTTCGGCTCGGCGTCTGCGCAGAGTTGCTAAGACCGTCTGGCAGCCATCTTGAATTGGGTTGATTTCAGTAGTTTTTTTGGTAACATCCGATGATCATTTCATTCAAATCCGTCCGTCGGTTTAAGAGATCCTTTGCTCCGAGGCTGGAATCTGAGCGCGGGCTTCAAGTTGTGTCAAAGAAGCCGAATTAAAGGGACTGTCCGTCTTAAACTTCAGGGTGGATTCACACCAGGAAAGTCCTTTCGGACCAAAAGTGGACTTTTTTTTTTCGTTTGGTGCAGTTTGCGTTCACATTGTGCTTTTTTTTTGTAAGCGGACTATAATTTATAAACGAAGCCACGTGGGTGACGGTCATTGCTCCCATTGGACAGAAAGACGGGGGCAGCGGTTGGAAACAAAGATGGACGTCCTGCGTGCTGGATTCGTTCTGTTGGTGCGATTACAGCACCGTTTTGGAATCCAAGAGCAGCTCGTTCAACGTCGGTTTGACGACGTTTCACTTCGAATTTTGGAACGGCGCCGGCAAATGCGTGCCGCAACCCATGATGCTTAGCAACGGCGGCCCGTGAAGTCCAAAAAAGGCGCATGCTTTACGTAGTTAGTTCGGTTCAAGTCCGGTCTGTATTCACACCAGAGTTGGTTTGGAAGCGGACCGAGACCACCTCAAAAAGCGGGTCTCAGTCCGGTTGACTGTATTCACACCTGCACAAAAAGTCCGGAACCAACGCTGGAAACGACTCTGCTTCGATTAAAACGGACCAAATGTGTCAGGTCTGAACACGACCTTCAACTTTACTGCTTTAAAATACGGAAACAAAGAGTTTTAATTGTTGCAGTTTTGGTCGTTAAAGTCGTTAGCAGCTGTTTAAAAGTTAGCGAAACGATTAATAAGCTTTAAGTTTTAAACGTGTTTTGGTTGTCAGGCACAAGATTTCCTCATGAAAATCCTCGTAAATCCCACGATAAACCTTCAGTGTATGAATAAAAATAAAATTTTATTGATGATTCAGAGTTTTGGCTAAAAGGGGGAAAAAAAAAATCTGGACGATTTTTTAATTTCTGCGACTGTCGGTTTACTCCGGCGCACCTCAGGGCCTCGCGCTCGTGCTTTGGGAATTTCAAACACGATTAAAGATTCAGATTAGTTTCTGTCATCCTAAAAGCCGGCGTGGGTTTGTTGCTTTAACGCGAGCTCGAATTTCACCCGAAGTCGCTGCGAACGTCTCGATCGGCCTGATTCTAAGTGAAAAATTCCGATTTTTCTTCCTAATTTTGTGTCTCCAGCTCGTCCCAGCCCAGCGGGACGCAGGCTTTGCTCACATTCAGGGAATCGTTTTTTGCGTGTGAGTCCAGCTCGCAGAAACAAAGTGACCCCGCTGTGTGCAGCTTTACGGAAATCAGTATTCTGAAGCCTGATTTGGTTTCCAGACAGGTTTGCTGAATCCGTGTTCATTTCAAAATAAAATTGCAAGAACAAAACAAGCGTTTTGTGTTATTTATTTATTTTTTATAAAACGAAATTAGAAAAACGGCAATTGCAAAAATAAAAAAGGGATATGTTTTGACAAAGACGTTTTTTTTTTTTTTTAACAGCAATGATTAAACCGAAGACGAGCTTTTATTTTGTTGTTAATTCAACGGGAACGGAAATGAAGACCTGAACTCCCGGCAGTCACCAGCAGGTGGCGGTAATGTCCTGATTTAATGACTTCCTTGGAATCTGAAAGAAATCTTGTTGACGGTAAGATCATCAGCTCTCAGTGAAATGCGTCAATTCCTACAAAATAAGACAAACGGATCCATTTTTAAACTGCTAGATTCTGAAAAAGTTCTTCTTCTTGTGGATTTTAAAGAAACTGAAGGTGGACATTACCGCCACCTGCTGGTGACTGAAAAAGTTCTGTGCCGGGAGGTCCCGGAGGTCAAGGTCCCGTTGAATTAACAACAAAATAAAAGCTCGTCTGTGGTTTAACCATTGCACAAAAAAAAAACACGAAACCTTTTTTTTTACCCCTTTTTTATTTTTGCAATTGCCGTTTTTCTAATTTGGTTTTAAAAACACAAAACGCTTGTTTTGAAGCAGCGTTTTCTGGTGGGAAGGAAAACGAGGCGCCATGTGTTCCTCGTCAGCGGCGCCGGCTGTGTCGGTAACCAAACGGTGACGTGGAGGAGCCGCTCTGACAAGCAGCTATTACTGAATTCCCTCCTCAGCAGCTATTTAGCTGCTTCGTTAGAGCCCCCCCGGGTCCGCGCGGCGCGCTCGCAGGCCCCGCCTTCGCCTTCAGGTGTTTATTTGTTGCTGATAGGCGGGATCAGCGGCGAGTCCGGGGGGCCGAGTTCCGGCCCTAATCTCGCGGGCTGTTTGTGTCCGCGAAGCCATGGAAACTGATACCCCTTCCTCAGCCGTCATCAAAGAGCCTCATTGGGTGGGACTAAGGACCTGACAGCTGGGGGGGTTGCCACCCCGGGGGCTTCCTTTAATCCCTGATAACCCCCCCCCCCCCCCCCCCC
>NC_051443.1:24780550-24785151 GCF_001649575.2 Kryptolebias marmoratus
GCGGGTTTGTTCCCCTCGTGTTGCTCCGCAGACGCGCAAAGGAAAAAGGAAAACGAAGCGTTTAAAGGGGCTCGTTGCAAACATAATATCTGTTATCCTGATTGAAATGAGATGGCGCAGGTCTGCACTCAATGTAAACAAAAACACTTTTATCTGCAGACAAATATGCACCACAAATTTAATTCCTTAGGGACGTATTAACGAGCAATACGAGAGGAAACATAAAATTGTGAGGGTAATTTTTTCAACGAGTACCTTTAATTTCACAGTGATCCTTTTTTTAAGAAAGTCTTTTTTTCCTTTTAAACAATAAAAGTCTTAGTTTAAAAATAAATAAAACCGAAAACAGTTACCGGAGCAGCACAGGAATTACAACTAAAGTAGTTTTTATCCCAGGAATGTTTTCGAACGACTTCATAGACGAAGAAAAATATAAAATAAAACGGGCTAAAAGTGTAAAACGTGCTCAGGTAGATTATAAGAAGCAGGGGTGCTGGAGACGTTTATGGAACATTAACGTCACGGATCAAACTCTTAAATCTTCGGATGAGACAACTTCTCCGGTTCTTCGTCGTGCTGCGGTTTAATCCGGCGGGATGAAAAGCAGAAATCCCTCAGAATTAACTGGGTTATGAGTCCCGGATCACAAATAATCCCCAAAATAAAACTGACCTCGGACGTTTTTTGAATTTTTTTTTAAATGAAGAGGATGACAAAGACGGGACTAAAGGTCCGCCGATGAGGAAACGACCGAAAACGATGGACCACCAAACTGGACGTAAGAGTCTCTGTGAGGACAGCCGGCTTTCAGGTCGTGTTCAGACCTGACACATCTGGTCCGCTTTAATCCAAGCAGAGTTCGTTTCCAGCGTCGGTTCCAGCTCGAGTCGAGTCTTCATCAGAAAGGAACGAAAGATTGTTTCAAAAAAACGATTCCCTGAATGTGAGCAAAGCCTGCGTCCCGCTGGGCTGGGACGAGCTGGAGACACAAAATTAGGAAGAAAAATCGGAATTTTTCACTTAGAATCAGGCCGATCGAGACGTTCGCAGCGACTTCGGGTGAAATTCGAGCTCGCGTTAAAGCAACAAACACACGCCGGCTTTTAGGATGACAGAAACTAATCTGAATCTTTAATCGTGTTTGAAATTCCCAAAGCACGAGCGCGAGGCCCTGAGGTGCGCCGGAGTAAACCGACAGTCGCAGAAATTAAAAAATCGTCCAGATTTTTTTTTTCCCCCTTTTAGCCAAAACTCTGAATCATCAATAAAATTTTATTTTTATTCATACACTGAAGGTTTATCGTGGGATTTACGAGGATTTTCATGAGGAAATCTTGTGCCTGACAACCAAAACACGTTTAAAACTTAAAGCTTATTAATCGTTTCGCTAACTTTTAAACAGCTGCTAACGACTTTAACGACCAAAACTGCAACAATTAAAACTCTTTGTTTCCGTATTTTAAAGCAGTAAAGTTGAAGGTCGTGTTCAGACCTGACACATTTGGTCCGTTTTAATCGAAGCAGAGTCGTTTCCAGCGTTGGTTCCGGACTTTTTGTGCAGGTGTGAATACAGTCAACCGGACTGAGACCCGCTTTTTGAGGTGGTCTCGGTCCGCTTCCAAACCAACTCTGGTGTGAATACAGACCGGACTTGAACCGAACTAACTACGTAAAGCATGCGCCTTTTTTGGACTTCACGGGCCGCCGTTGCTAAGCATCATGGGTTGCGGCACGCATTTGCCGGCGCCGTTCCAAAATTCGAAGTGAAACGTCGTCAAACCGACGTTGAACGAGCTGCTCTTGGATTCCAAAACGGTGCTGTAATCGCACCAACAGAACGAATCCAGCACGCAGGACGTCCATCTTTGTTTCCAACCGCTGCCCCCGTCTTTCTGTCCAATGGGAGCAATGACCGTCACCCACGTGGCTTCGTTTATAAATTATAGTCCGCTTACAAAAAAAAAGCACAATGTGAACGCAAACTGCACCAAACGAAAAAAAAAAGTCCACTTTTGGTCCGAAAGGACTTTCCTGGTGTGAATCCACCCTTAGAAGGTCAAATACCTCAGTTTGCTTATTCCAATTTGTTGGAATTGGGCGCCTAAATCATCAGTTTGAAGGGTTGGATAGTCCTAACATCAGAGACCGTCGTAGAAAACTGAGCTGACCTTCAGCCCAACCCTCACGTTCAGGTTGGATCTCCTTTCTTAGCGTTAGCCTCAAGCCCCGTAGCTTAAAATCATGAAGAGTCGTTAAAAGTCGTTAAAACGCTTCGGTTGTGGGAAGAAAAGGAGCAATAAGTCCGTAAATAAGGTGGAAAACATTCAGCTGACGGGCCTTCGATGCAACGCCGCCATTAATAAAATAGTTTTAACTGAATTCTTCTTATTTTTATGCCTATTTTTAGATAATCGACATCAAGGTCGAATGGTAGTAACAGAGAACTCTTTTTTTTTGATAATGGAACCAAACATAAGGCGTTGGGTTAAATATTACAGTAAACAGTGTAGCTCAGACTGCTTCATTCTGAACGCTTGCTGCTGAAAAATCTCTCGTTTTTAAAAAGGCTACGAAGCCCCTTCGCCTTCCTGTGCGTCGTTAAATACGTCCCCTCCCCCGAAACGTAGGTTTGGGGCTAAAAAGTGAGAGGGAAGGACTGAAACGGGCCGAAATCTTGATTCTTTTTGGGATGTAGAGAAAACTGTCCGCCCCTCCAAACAGATCTTTTTGGGGTTAAAGGAAATTGGACCAAATAAACTGAAATAAATGTCCAATTTCTGGTCCAGTCTGGTGGGATTCTAGTGGTTAATGGTCCTGAAATGTGTCGTGCTCTGGTGTCTGTCACAAGCAAGGCAACGGGTTCCGAATTCCTTGAGTTTTTTTGGCAAAAACGGGACGTTTCCTTTGCAGCAGCTGGCGACGTGTGGGCTTCTCGGAGGCGTGGAGAAAATGACTGTAAATCTGAACGGGATGCAGGGGTCTGTCGGTGCTGATTGTCCGTTTGGAGTCGGGGGGGGGGGTTGACCAAGATGCGGCGGAGGGCTGGAAACCGGCTGACACCCGCGACACAATGGCTCGATTCGACCCATTGTGTCCAGATGTGAGCTCCTCGGTCCCGCTCCGCCGCACAGAGCTTCACTCTTCTGCCGTTTTAATCCCGGTCGGGGCTTTTTTTTTTTTTTTTGTGTTGTTGTTGCGAGTGTGTGTACTCTGTTAAATGCAAGTGGTGAAATGGCGTCCCCCGTGTCTTTGTAGCCACCGGTGAGGGTATTAGCAGAGAGGCTCTAAGGGGCTTAAGAGGTCAGCCTTCCCTTTTGTGTGGAGACACAAAACACTTCCTGTGGGACCCTTCACCCCTCTCTGTTCTTCTCTCAGAAAGCCGAGCCCTGCCTGACCATTCACATTAATCAGCCTTAGCTCCTAATGACCGCAGTAAAGCTCCTGAAAAGTGCCTCCAAAAAGGTCCTAAAGAGCCACTAAGCTGCTAACAGACTGGGCACAGCTGATGCTGTTTGCAGGGCATCAAAGATGGCCGGGCGGGGGCTCATCCATCCCAGGACACCCCCCCCCCTTATAATCCCTTCTACACCACAGAAAGTGGTCTGAAACATGATCTGAGACCTTCTGGATTCATCAGGAAGCCAAATCCTTCATTCGTCCTTTCGTGGGGGGGAATAAAAATCGTCGGCCCGACGTAAGAAACGCGTATTTCTCTCCGCCGGTCCGTTTCTCCGAAGTCGAAGCAGGATCTGTTAGCCGTTTGGGCACACGGTGGAGCTCACCCCTCAGCTACTACCGCACCGAACGTCCGCTCGGTTTCTGCAAAACCAGATTCAGGTTTTCACCGTTTTTCTGTTCGCCGGAACCCGGTCAGGGTTGACTCCAGCTCGGAGGACGGGGGCGTGGATCACCCTTGGCTACTACCACCCCGAGTTAAAACTCAATAAGCTGTAGAGCTGACTGACTTTTAGTGCAGCTGTGGCGGCCATCTTGAATCAGGTTGATCAGCTGCAGACTTTCTGGGAGTTTCATTGAACTCTGATCACTGTTCAGGAGAGAAAAGGCCAGACAGACCAACACACACATATACAGTTACATGATTGCCCATTTTTCAATGTGGCGGCCGATAATCAAGCTGTTGGACCAACTTATTTGAAACAGAATAATTGTTCTTTTAATGAACAATGGCTTGAAATGTCGACACCCATCGAGCCCGAAGTGGGCCGAGGGCCGGTGAGAACGGCTTCCTTTTTGTACCAGGAAGTGTTGGTGATAATAAACCGACGTTTTCCCCGACTCGTCCTCCTGCCGTCACGACCCCGTGAACCGGAGGAGGTCTGTCAGATCCACCGGTTCTCAGCAGCAGAACGTGGAGGACGGTAGTTGGAATCTGAGGGTGGCGGCTGACGTCCAGAACCGTAGCTCCCATTGATTCCCCCGAGGTCCAGACCTCAGTGTTTTATAAAAACATGAATCCAAACAAGGCTTCTGAACGGCGTGGTTCTCTGCGTAGCTCCACCAGTTTCCTGTAGGAGGCGCTGCAACTGTGTGCAGCTGCAGCCAAACTCAATGTCTACGAAGAAGAGCGCAGCTTTGCTACC
>NC_051443.1:24785248-24793089 GCF_001649575.2 Kryptolebias marmoratus
GGGGGGGGGGGGGACAGAATCTCTGTCTCTTCTGGTTCAGGACACATGGAGGTAATGAGACGACCATCAGCAGGACCACATCATCTCTAATTACAGCTCGGACCTAAATGGCCTTCAGACCGAACAGAACCAGACGGAGAGGCCGGGCCTTCCCCGAGCCTGACCCGGTCCGGCCTGGCCCACGGCCCTGAGCCGGTTTGTTTTTATGAATCATGACTCAGACGAAGCCCCGAGTTTCACTCAAGAATCTGGATCTGGAGTCGCCTTTGTTGTTGAACAGTTTTGGTTTTTCCGGGTTTCTCCGGCGTCGGTTTTTCCCGCTCGGACTCAAAGGGGGCGGGACGTTTGTTGCGTGACTTTGTCGGACCTTCCGTGCGAACCCTTCGCGCTTTGGGACCCGTGAAATATTCAAGAAGCCGTTTGTGATCCGGGAGCGACTGGGAGGAATCCAGGTCAGGGGCCGCCATCATGGCTCCCGCTGATCCACGTCCGCTGTTCCGCCATCAAATCAAATTCCCGTTATTTAGCCGCCTCTCAGCCGGAGCGTCGGGGTCGTTAATTAAATTCCTTCCTCCCCACCTCCCGCTGTTCCTCCGCGGCGCGCCGGGGAGCGCAGGCAGCCATTTTCCCCCCCAAACCCGACTCCATCTTGTTTCAGGGAGGGGAAAGTAGGTTAGGAATCCTGGGATCCGTCTTTCATCCGTTCAGGAGGAAGTCTCTGATTTCTGTCCGTCGTTTGATTCTAATCCCAAACTTTAAGTTCAGATTTTATCCTTTTTTATATCTGGGTTCAGTTTAAAGACCTAATTTTAAATAAATTATAACTATTTTCCCTTCAAAGGATCCAAAATGTTGAATTTTTGTTGAACTGAATAAAAATCAGAATCAATTTTTTTGCAAAAACTAAAAAATTTCAACAAAACGATTAAACTCAAAATCAGCTTCTGACCTAAAAAAACATAATTTTACAAAATAAAAGCCTTTAAATTCAGATAATAAAGAATAAACAACTCTTTAAAGTGTTAAACTTTAAAACATTTAATGTTTTTTTGAGCTGCTTTGATTAGAAAGTTTCAGTTTAATGAAAACCACAAATTTAAAGTAAAACTGAATTTATTATTTAAAAAACAACTTTAGAAGTCAGATGTGAAAGTTTCGTTAAATTTAACTTAAATTAGAATAAAATTTCTGCAAAAACTAGAAAAGATTTTACCAACAAACCATTTATTTTATGATTTAAACCGACTTTAAGCAGAATTATTTTAGTTTATTAGTTAAAAAATAAGAATAAACTGCTTTTTGGAGCCATTTTTGTCTAAAATTGAATAAAATTTGCTTTTATTGTGAATGATTTAAAGATTATCTGTTTTTATCTTATTAAATATTTAAAGCCCAATTCTAAAAATGACTATTTACCAACTTTCTGAGCTCCTAAATTTAAAGTTTTTATATCTTAATAAAATTTACTTTTGTGCAAAAAGTAAATTTAGAGACAAAGTTATGAACAAAAGAGGTTTTATGACCTAAAAACTAATTTTACAAACTAAAAGTGTGATTAGTTTTCTGTTTTTGTGGAAAGTTTAAAGTTTCACTGCAAAAAAGTGATTTCCCTTTTTTATGAATTAAAGTTTAATTTCAGTTTTATAAAATATTTCCTCCAAACTGAAACTGTGAGAATTAAAGACGAATTTCTTTCAGTTTTTGTACAAAAAGATTAAAGTTTGTGAAGAAAATCAAAACCTGAGGAGAACATTTAGTCTGTTTTTGTTTAAAAGTAAAAGTATTTAAAGCTTTTAGCTTTTTAAAAATCTACTTTTGGAGCCTTTAAAACGTCGAAATCGTCGTTTTTTCTGTGAGATTTCTGTGAAACTGGAAGCAGTTTAAACTTTCTGAGTTTTTATCAAATATTTGTAGAAATTTAAACTCTCTCGGAGCGGGGGGACAAACTTCTGGAACTTTTCTAGGATTTAAAAGCAAGTCGGAAGCGATTTTAGCGCCGAAATAGTCAAACTTTTTAAAGAAAATCGAAAGTTTTCCGGTTATTTTCCCCAACTTTGCTGCTTTTTGACAAAGTTTGAAGTATTTTTGACCCGGCTGGGAAAGAAAGTCTGAAATATTTCTCAAGTTTTCCACCAATCAGGATTCAGCTTCAAATAAAACCAGAAACTAATCCGAGCAGGTTGTTTATTAGGAGGAAACCGAGCAGCGTCCCTGGTTCCGCTCAGAGCTGCGGCGGCCCCCGGAGTTATTCGGGAGCATAATTGATGCTGGGGTTAGAAAAGCAGAAGTAATGCGATGAGAGGGTGCAGCCGAGCGGAGCGAGGGATCGCGTGCGGCGCCCTGCAAACATTGCCGGGGACGAGAGGAGGGCAGCTGGCGTAACAGGTCCCCGAGCTGCCGCCTCGGCCAATCGCAGCCCTCCTCCTGCCGACCAATCAGGTGCCTCGCTGCCAGCGGAGTACTATGGCGGCTCCGCACCCGAGTCCGAGTCTCGGAACGCCGCGGTCCGAAAAGCATCAACTTCCTGTCTTTTCTCATCATTTTAAAGCTTCTTAGGCTCAACTGGGAGGTTAAAAACAGGAAAAAACGAGGTTTTACTTAAATAAAACATCAAAATAATCAGAAAGTGTCTCGTTTTAATGAAATAAAATCTTTTTATAAAAGCAAAAAGTCGTTTAAATCAACCGGTAACAATACAGGTGCAAAAAATCCACATATTTAGGTTTAAATGTTAGATTTACACAGGAAATTTACAAATTTGTTGTTTTTCTTAATAAACTTCATATTTTCTTTTTATCTGCAGGACCTAGAAAAATAATCAATAAAATAACAAAAATTTTCTGACTTTTTACAGGATGCAAAATTTGGATTTTATTAATATAACAAAATAAGAAAAGCCGGAGGAGTAAAGTGGAGATTTTTAAAAAATAATTTCTTTAATTTTGCATCAGACGAAGAAAAGAAAAATATTTTTCTGTTTTTTTTTTACAGGATGCAGAATTTACACAGAAAAATATAAAATAAATTTATCAAATAAAAGGAAAACCCAGAAATTTAGGATTTTTTTTTTGGGGAGAAATCTTTATTTTTTTAATCTGCAATAAAATAAAAAGAATAATTTTTTCCAAAATGCAAAGTTTTGAATTTAAATAAAGACAAAATCCTGAAAACATTTAGATTTTTTTAGTTAGTTTAGGGGGAAATAAAAGTTAATCTTTTAGTTCAGGGGGAGGGGACGACTCCGGAGTCTCTCCTCAGACGCCTCGGAAGCTCGCGGCCGTCCGATCGGAGCGCTCGGCGCCCGGCGGAGCGGCAGCGAGCCTCTTAGCCTCGTAAAGAAGTTTTACGAGTTTCCTGTCTCTGAACGGACGCAAACATTAACTTTTACTGGACTTCTGCGACTCCCAGAGTTCCTTAACGACGCTTCCTTCTCCTGATTGGTCCAAAATATCTGTTGTTTTCCTCCTGATTGCTTCATTATTAATAAAACAAAAGCTTTAATTCCTAATAAAACCTATTTTCTCTCAGCCGCAGCAGAAACTATTCTGTTATTTCACGCTGAATATTACAGCTGCAGATATTTGACCCTAAAACTGGATTATTTATGAGTAAAAGTGTCGTTGACGCGGTTGAGGATGTTTAAAATGTTCATTTTTAAAATAAAAAGCATCTTTTTTTAGGTTTGAGTCGAATCTAAAGCGAGCGGACGTCTTTTATATTCAGATAATTTCATTTTAAAGCGGAAAGAAATGAAATAAACAACCAGCTTGATCATTTTATGCGTTTTTGTGTTTAAAATTGTAAAAATTCGTAAAGATATTTTTTTTTTTCCCCCGTCGGCGCCATCGTTAGCGTTTCTGCTGTCGCCTCTCGTCAGTTTTATTTATCTGAGCTCGTCTGATTGTTGAGGAACCCAAACTGGACCTTCGGATCACGTGACCCCCCCGCCTCCTTCCAGGAGCTGTCGAGCTCCAGACACGCGATCCGCGAGGGGGGGCGGAGGTTTCTGAGGAGGCGTGACGCTCGCCGCCGCCGCAGCCTGAAGTTTGCCCGGCAACTGGCGCCGTCTCCACGCACGCCTTCGATTCACGCCTCAGAGTTTTGGTTTTCATTCGTCAGCAGAAAGTCCTTTTGAAGATCCCGAAAACGGCGCCGGGTGACGTCACGTTTCCTGCGTCGGATTAAAGAAACGAGGTTACAACTCCAACGCTTTGCGCTGAAAACTCATGAATATTCGGATTTCATCCTCCAGTTTTTAAAAAAAAAACAAAACACGACATCCAATCGGGTTCTGCTCCCGACCCGGCGGCGCCCAATGAGGCGTGAAGCAGCCGATGGTCCGATTGGACGTGGAAATGAATTCCTGCCGCCCGAAGGGGGGGGCGGAGCTCGTGGGGCGGCACGGCGAGCTGCAGCTGCAGAACCCAACTTCCTTCTTCTTCTTCTTCTCTAATTGAAACGTGTTCCGGTTCTGCCACAAACGACTCGGATTCATTCGTCCGATTTTAAAGACTTTAACGAGCTTTTTACTAAATTTACGCCTAAAGAAAACGTCAACCTCAGCATCTGGTGCCGCCGCCTCATTTATCGGTTTAAAAATAACAAAATGGAGGCTCTATGAACTTTTATTTTTCATCCAAATGAAAAGTTTTACGTATTTAGATCATTTTCGCTGATTTCCACAGAATGACTCATAAAACCCAAAAACTAGTAAAAAAAAATAATTTTTATAAATTTATTATTCTAATATTAATTACAAATGGTAAAATAAAATGTTTGTGTCCAGAAGTTTTAAAAGAAATTGCTTTCATTTCTCCCAAAAAAGCAAATCTATGCTGTTTTTGACTTTTGTTGTATCGATAAATTCAAAATAATCTTTAAAAATACTGATAGAAAAGCAGATTTGTGTAATTAATTAATGTTATATTTTTGTTTAAATAAAAAGTGATTTTGGTTTTAGATACCAGAAATGTGCAAACTAAAAAAAGAAACTAAACTTTTGGTTTGGATTAATAATTAAATCAACGTTTAATAATCATAAAATTAAACATTAATTTGTGTTTTTGTCATTTTTACACAAACGTCTTTTGTGCGAGAAATTTTCACAAAGTTTGTTCAAATCTGAACTTTTTCATCTGAATTTAATCCTAACTTTAAACTTAAATATGACCTTTAACCTTTAATCTGAATTTTGAGATAATCCAAAAATTTAATCCTAACTTTAAGATTTAATCTGACCTTTAACCTTTAACCTGACCGTTAACCTTTAATCTGACCTTTAACTTGACCTTTAACCTTTAACCTGAATTTTAAGATAAATCCTAAAATTTTATCCTAATTTTAAGGTTAATCCTAACTTTAAGATTTAATCTGACCTTTAACCTTTAATCTGAACTTTAAGATTATTCCTAAAATTTAACCCTAACTTTAACCTTTAGTTTGACCTTTAACCTTTAACCTGACCCCGCCCGTCCTCCTGGTTCTTCGGCGGTTCTGTTTCAGCTCAGGGATCAGATTGGAGGCGGGAACCTCAGGAACCTTCAGCTGATCTCCGTTCGTTCGCCGTCTGACCCGCCTCTCCAGACGTTCTCGCCGCCGCCTCACGCCACAGTTCGATCCCCTTCCCTTCAGCTCGCCTCCCGTCGGTCGACTGCTCGGTGGTAACTCGGGATCAGCAGCGTTCCGTGTCAGAGTCGCTGCGGCCCGGTCGGTTCTGGTTCTGATTCTGGTTCTGACGCGGGTCACTGAAGTCTCCGCTTTTATATTCAGACACTTCAGCTCCTAAAGAGTCGTGACGAGAAGATGGTGCAAGAAATACCAACCAAAAAAGAAATAAGAAGTTTTCAGATCTGCTTTATAACGAGACACTTCCTTATTTAGCTCGTTAGCTTAACTTCAGCCGATAAACATTTTGTTTGTATGATTTAAAAGACGTCAGATCTGCAGTTTTTCTCGTAGTTACAGATTTTTGTGACTCATCGGGCGTAAAAATGTCGCGCTGTTAGCTAACGCTGGTTTTCTTAACCAAAAGCAGCCTGATTTTAAAGTGTTTTCTTTTCTAAACTCTCCATAAAACAAGACAATTAAGTCATTAGGCGACCATTTTTTCCAACATGCACGTTTTTAGCATACTAGCTAGTTTATTTAATGACTGGACTACAAGTGTTAGCCATGCAGCTGTGCTAATGGTTAGCTAATCGCTAACACACAAGCAGGAAAAATCAGTCGATGCTGTTCCTTCTTTTAACGGGTCAGTTCCAGAGGATCCATTAAACACGTCACAGGTGTGTTGCTGTGCAGAAAAGGGGGACCGTGCCCACTCTTGCGACCCCCTTTGATCTTGACCATATAAAACAAACAAGTTTTCTGACAAAACCATCTTTTTGTCTCGGACCTAATGAATCATCAGTTGTTTTGTTAGCCTTTGCTTGTTGCTAACGCTCTTCTGTTAGACCACAAGTCGCAGATTTCAACTTAAGTAAAACATAAAACTATTAAAAAGTTTACTTTTTCGAGCTCGTTTCAGATGTTAGCCGCAGTCATCAGGCAGCGTTTGATCCGTCGTAGCTCAGTTTTTTGTGTTTTGTGGCTTGACGCAGGCGACTGTGCCCAGTCTTGCGACCCCGAGCAGAAAAACGCGGTTTCATCTCGGCGTTTGAACGGGGCTGCAGGCGTCTCCACCTTTCTGGTCATTTTCAACCTTTTGGCTGTCAGTAGTTTTGAATTTGTCCTCTGTGGAGGACATTTGTAAACCTGAATATGTCTCACCCACTGCGTCCCACCGAATTACCTCCTCCTGCCGTCTCCAGAGGACATTTAGGTGAATGGGCGGGGCTGAAATGACTTTAAATGTTGGCGATGAATCCGTTAAAAATTTAAATTAATTGTCTCATCGATCACCGAATTCGTCCCGAAACAAATTGTTTGATTCGATTAAAGCCGCTCTCTCTCTCCCTCTCTTGGAAACGAGTCTTTTCCTTTTCCGATCTTCCAACCTGGAACTCGTGTCGACCGGGCTGAACCTTCGGATCCGTCAGACATATTCAAAGCAACAATATCCGGCGTTCATCCGGGCGTTATTGGCATCAAATCGCGTCGGACTCGCTCTGCGTGGCGTGTCCCGGGCACGGCGTTCCCTCCCCACGAATGTTTCTCCTCCCGGCCCTTTGTTCCGCTCCAGAATGGAGCCGACGCGTGTGAAAGCGAACGTGATACTGGGGGCCCGAGAGTTCATTATCCGCTGGTGTTCTCATGGAGCGAGTGAAAAATCACCCCTTTGTGTGGCAGAAGAAAGAGCCTTCCTCTGACCTCATGGTTGCACAGCATAATGTCAAAAGGCCCGGGGTGGGGGGGGTGTCAAGGCCACACCCACTCTGTTGAAGCGCCACCATGGAATCCGACCAGGGTCCCTCATTCCTGAGACGGAGCTGCAGGAAAGAAAACAACAAAAAGCCGCCTCTTGTAAACAAATGTTTGGATCCCACGTCGTATTCCTCACTAATTGGACTTTGGCTCCTCGAGCCGTCTTCGCTCCGAATCCAAATGGCTCCTTTTCTATTTTTTTTTTTTTAAATTCTCTGGTTTCCTGTCGTTAACGGAGTCAGGAACTGGTCGTATCTCTGAAGCTCGAGGACGGGACGGGTTTTATATCTCGTCCTGTTTAAAAACTTTATTCTCCCGTTGTCTAATTTATTTATTAGCCATCTAACTCCAGGAATGACATGGATTTGGATAAATCGGAGTGGAAACTTTGGAAGAACGCCTACATGTCGACTACCTGCCGCCTACCTGACACCTACCTGCCGCCTACCTGACACCTACCTGACACCTACCTGACACCT
>NC_051443.1:24794455-24796244 GCF_001649575.2 Kryptolebias marmoratus
CCCCCTGACGCCTACCTGACACCTACCTGACGCCTACCTGACACCTACCTGACACCTACCTGACGCCTACCTGACACCTACCTGACACCTACCTGATGCCTACCTGACACCTACCTGACACCTACCTGACGCCTACCCCTGACGCCTACCTGACACCTACCTGACGCCTACCTGACGCCTACCTGACGCCTACCCCTGTCACGACACATTCAGACACT
The DNA here is from genome assembly GCF_001649575.2 of Kryptolebias marmoratus. Taxonomy (NCBI): domain Eukaryota; kingdom Metazoa; phylum Chordata; class Actinopteri; order Cyprinodontiformes; family Rivulidae; genus Kryptolebias; species Kryptolebias marmoratus. Next base: position 24,794,674 of record NC_051443.1, read on the forward strand.
TTGTGACCAATTCCTTCATTTGAGCCGTTTTTTGTTTCATACGAGTCCAGTAAAACCATCTAACAGCAGCCAGAATGAAACTGAAAGGGTTAAACCGGCGCTTTTTACCCTCTTTCATGTAAAAAGTGATATTTGAATGCAACTTTGTGGCTTCTTATATTTTATAAAAACCCTGCCTTTTGCTTTGTGAATCTTAATACCATCTTTTTTTTTTTTTGCTCAGGAGGCAGTGAAAGCTATTAGTGCTCCATTCCTTGTGTCTGAAAGTGGCTTCCGATGGCGCTCGGGAGACTCCGGGACGCGTTGGAAGGATGTGATAAAACGGAGATTAGTTCCTTCGGCGCGGTCTGGAGCGTCTTTGTTCTTGTTTGGACACGAAGGCCGTTTGATTGATGTCGTCTCGAACTTCAGGACGACTTCTGGGGTTCAGAAATGCGTCCTCCTCGGCGGCGGAGGCGGTAAAACCTGCGTTAGATCCCGATCCGAGCTCCGTCGGCCTTAATCACTCAGAGCGGCGACACGATTAACCGCGGGGGCGCTCTCTTTGGACTCTTCTCCATTTTATTTTTTTTCACCCCCGTCGTCTCCCGCCTTGTTTGCCAGGAATGTGGAAGCGGCGCATTTCTGCTAAACTTCATGGGAAAAGCGGCGCTCCTTCTGTGGAGGAAGAACCTTTAACGGATTAAGCGTCTGCTGTTTCCCACCCGGGGATCGAACCCCCAAACCCGCCCCTCTTCCGTCTGCGTGAAGGCTAACAGGCATGGCTAACGTGGCGCAGCTTTAGAACCCGGGTCCGCAGCCATGGACTCGGCTTTCCTGCCCTTCTTCGGCCCATTCATGTCAGCCGGCTCTGGCTTTTTAAGCGCGTTCACGTTGGACGGCGATGAAAGGAGCAGAGGGAACATGGGATCTTAAATCACTTAATGGGGGGAGACAGGCAACACTTTTGTCCCGCTTGTTCTGGAGCCGCGTCCAGCCAAAAGGCCTCTAACGGGCTCTGACACCTCGGCCCGCTGCACACCCGGGTGCGCGTTCGTCCAGCTCTGCTTGTTGATCTGGTCCCGTTTGGGTCTTTTTTTGCGGGTAACAGGAAGCAGATTTCTGTCGGCGGAGGAACGGGGTCGCTTCGGCCTCGGCCTTCGGTTCAGATGTGCCGACTGAGGAGGAAGGGAAAACCCACAGCAGGAAGTAAAAAAAACAAGCGGCAGCAGTTTTACATGTTGGTATTCGGCCATGAAGCAATCCCTCCAGGATTTCTTGGGGCATTTTCCTAAAAGTTGCTACTTTTTTTTTACTAAAATCAATAAACAACCATAACTTTTAATATCTAAACCAAAAATCCTTCCTAGTTCTGTAAGATAATTCCCAACAAACATTGACATTCTCAAAAGGTGCTTTATTTGAGAACTTTGATAGCTTCTAAGCTGACATTCATGAGCATTTCTGGATTGTCCCTGGTCTGCAGCTCTCCTCACATGTTTTGCAGACACAAAGTGTTTGTCGATGCGTTTATGTTCCATGATTACACTGCAGGACGTGCAAAACAGCTGCAGCTGGGGAGGAAACTGGTT
>NC_051443.1:24796373-24799081 GCF_001649575.2 Kryptolebias marmoratus
GGGTTATTTTGTATTCCATGCTACACAAACCCACAAAGAAGAGAGTAGACCGCAGAAACGGTGGCGAATCACTTTAGAAACAATAAATATTGGGTTAAAGTTGCGGGAAAGTTGTGATTTCACGGGTTTTGCTTAATTTTGCGCTACAGGTTTTCTTTTCGGTCAAAATAATTAGTCATTTAGAGCTTAAAGACTTCCTGACAGATACTGTAAATAGAAATAATAATAATAAAAAGGATAAATTTGCTTTAATTGGAGGGTTTAAGTCCCGTTAATTATTAATTGGATCACCTGCTTGGTCCTGATGATCAGGATTTTAGCATCCAGAGTTCAGTTTTCAGCCATCTTTTTTTGTTTGCTCCAAACACTTTCCTTTTCTTCCCAAACGCGGCCGTTACCTCGAGCCCGAAACGACCAGACAGATAAACGGTTCCCGATCCGCTCCACCTCCTTCGCTGTTTTTCTTTCCGTGTACATGAAACTGAAAAATGCTCAGCGACGAAAAGTTCAAAACTATTTATGACTTCATGACAGATGAATGGCAAAGTCTGTGAGAAGGAAATATAGATAAACATGTACGACCTAAACACAGTCGTGGGAAAAAGAAAATCCAACGTCTCAGTCAGGCTGAGGTTCTGGTTCTGGACCGTTCTGCTGTGTTTGGGATCATTGTCCTGTTTGTCACATCTGACTCCAGAATCAGCCCAAACCATCAGCCCTCCGCCGCCGTGCTGACAGCTGCAGTGCATTCTGGGTAAACATCTGTCCTCTGGTCTGGTTCCTTCAAGTCGAGCTGCCATGTTGGTTTTTAGAGAGAAGAGGCTTTGACCTTTGACCTTTGACCTGCAGACTGAGGCCTGTAGAGTCTCTGAGCACTGCACAGTCTGACCTTCAGGGTGAAGCTGCTGCCACTCCTGTCCTAAATGTTTCCTCTCTGTGGAACGATGGACTCCAGATAGTTCGGGAATGACCTTTGACCCTTCCCGGGTTGTCATTGCTGATGTCTTTTCGCCCTGGCGTGGTGTGAGCGCTCCCCTGCAGGCTGACGGAACTCCTGCTTCCGTGGAACATTTTAGAACCTGTTAAGGTCCGGTTTCGTTCAATTGGTGGACTCTCCTGTCCAACCATGGCTGCTCATGTGGACCGATTTGACAGATCAGGGTCAGGCCTCCATCTTTTGAGAACTCCTCATTAAAGGTTCCAGTCCTGCGATGATTGGGGCTGCAGAACATGTGTTTATTCACGTGTGTAAGTGATGGTGAAGATTTATATGTTGTTCTCGATTTAGCCTCAGCGCCGCCGATTCTTTGCTGTCGGGCCGCTCTGCCCCCCCCCCCCCGGCTGGCTCAGGTCCGGTTCCTTTCACAGCCGCACAAAACGGGAGGAATGCAGCGAGGTTCCCATGGTAAATCACATTCACATTTACATCGGAGGGCCCGGCCAGAAGGCAGCCAACGTTACGGGACGAGGCCGGGTTCTGGCCCCCGCAACAGGACTCCATTAAAAACCCATAATGGTCCGCGCCGATGTTGCCATAGGCACCAGAGGATTTACAACCAATGAAAAGTGCATCCAAGCCCAGTGTACAGCATCCAGAGGAGACTCTTCCAGACACTTTCAGTAACTTTTGAACAAAAAATTATATTTAAACCAACATTTTAAAGAAGTTTGGTTTAATAAAAATGATTTTTCTTCTATGTCTGAGTTTTAAGCTACAACCATTTCAAATTAAACCTCAGTGTTTGCAGAACTCTGAGTTAAAGACAAGTTTGTGTTAAAACACTTTCGGTAAAATCCATTCTGTGGTTCATGAGATATTTTGCTAACAAAAAGAATAATAAAGGTCGTACGTCTGAGAGGTGATTGTGTTTTGGGGTGGAAAATCTGTTTAGGTTGATTAAAGGTCGAATAATTCCTGTTTTTTCTTGGTTGGATTCATTCGTTTGGTTGGTTTTTGGGTCATCGATTCAAAAACTTTTATATTTAGATACTTTATGATTCGCTTGAATTTGAAAAATACAAAATAAAAGTTTGTTTACCTTCAGATTAGCCCAAAAAGAAGGCGATTAATGAAGCGTTCTGATACCATTTTGGAGTCAGCCCAATTCAAGATGGCCGCCACACAAACGGTGCTAAACTCCAGTCGGTTTTCTAGATGTTTAGCTGAAGTCTGGTGTGGTGGTGAGATATTAAAAGTTATTTTTAAGCTTTCACCAAATCGGCTCTGATTTCATTTCTCAACGATTTTAGTGGAAAACTCTGGTTTGAGAAGCGGCGGGCGATATGCATTCCTGTAAGAAAAGGTGGCGAGAAATGAAGCCGTATTATCTCTCCAAACGTCGCCGCACACGTCTAACCAGTTAAGTCTAAATATCTGAAAGAAAAGTTTAGTTTTATGGTGAATTAAAGTTGGTTCTTTGGAAAGTTGGATTAATAATCGTCCTCTGGGATTCACCGGCGTCGTGCTGCCCGCGGATGAGCCTGACTATAAATCAGTCTGATCGATCAAACGCTCTGCCTCTAAAACACAGACCCTCCAGGATTTCGCGATGTTGCGATCGCAACTATTAACGCAAAATCAAGCAAACCCCGCAAAATCGCATCTTTTTGCAACTTTGTCCAAAACGCCACAACTTTCCCGCAACTTTAACCCAATATTTATTGTTTCTGAAGTGATTCGCCACCGTTTCTGCGGTCTAGTCTCTTCT
>NC_051443.1:24799400-24801315 GCF_001649575.2 Kryptolebias marmoratus
CTCATGAATGTCAGTTTAGAAGCTCTCAAAGTTCTCAAATAAAGCACCTTTTGAGAATGTCAATGTTTGTTGGGAATTATCTTACAGAACTAGGAAGGATTTTTGGTTTAGATATTAAAAGTTATGGTTGTTTATTGGTTTTAGTAAAAAAAAAAAGTAGCAACTTTTAGGAAAATGCTCCGCGAAATCCTGGAGTGATTGAAAAGCCCAATCATGACAACCCGTCCGGTTTCAAATCTACACGATATTTGGAGTTTTATTATTTTCCTGCAGCAGTCATCAGATATAAATGTTCCTGAAGGAACACAGAGAAATCTGCAGAACCGAGGGGCTGAAAGAACAGGTACGAACTGGACCATTCGTGTGAAGCAGCTCTCCGGTTCCCGCTCAGGGTTCTCCCGCTGCAGACCGTCAGGTTCTTCAGGGCCCGAACAGAACAGAACCAGACTCTGGTTCGACCCAGCGATCCTTTCTGTCTTCCTGTCTGTGGGGAAAAAACCTTCTTTAGACCTGTTTTTTCTTTCTTTCTTTAAACACCTGTTAGGCTCCGGAGTTAAGGACGTTTGTAAAGAACAAAGCTGGACGTCGCTGAGGCGAACGCGGACCCTCGCTCGTGAGCGGCTTTTGTTTGGAAGCTCTTTGTCTGAGCGAGCGACCGCGAGAACCATGAGAAAGCCCCGACATGAAAGGCGTCGTCTGCGCACCAAGGAAATTCTGCTGACACCTAATCACAAAAAGAGAGGCGGACCGGTCCGGAGCCTGGAGCTCGGAGCCCGGAGCGTTCTCCTCGGGTTATCGTGAAGGAGCGTGACCTTCGTGACACTGATGGGATTGGAGGCCAAGGAGGAGAGCGCCGGTTCCGCCCCGCTCGCATTAAAGACGCGAAGCCGAGGAGCCGTCCGTTCTCCTCCTGGGTCTGCAGCCGCGCGGCCACTTATCAACACTCAGTAAAAGCTCCCATAAAAATCTGTTTCTCCTTACTCCTCGTGGCCGCTCGGCGCTGGAAGGAGACCAGTAGAACCAGCCGCTCGCCTCCTCTCACACTCACTCCTGACGGACTTTTCTCATGTCGAGCCAAACATGTGATTCTCTTTTACCGCCAGCCTCGAGCAGCTGGTGGGAAATCTCCGAGACAAGGGGTTTATTTTATTCACCGTCTGCAGAAAGTGGCTGGATGAGGTGTTTAATCTGCTGAATTAATCCGAAACTCAGCGATGGCCTCCCTGATTTTGATAGGCTGACTTTAATTTGGGGAATTGGAATTAAAAGAACCGGGTCGCTGTGGTTCCGTGTTGTTTTTAGGCGCCTCAGATTGAACTGATTTGTATTCATAGTGGTCCTTTTTTAGGGGAGAGTTTCTCTGACGAATTGAAGTTTCTGCTGCTTTTCCAACAAAGTTTAGCTGCCTGATCACCAGTCGTGCCGTGTGGCGGATGGTCCGACTCCTTGTGGGGTCCTTGAACCTTCAGTCACGCTCCTCGTGCCGCCACGACAAGAGGACTGCTTTCAGCTTCCTGTTTGGCTGATTGCTGCAGCTTTACAGTTAGAAGATTACAACCAACTCGTTACGTTACGTCAGGTCAAATATATCCATAAACGTCCACTAATATTTGGTTAAATGTCCATCAGCCGGTGTCTCCTGGACCTTTTGTCTCCATCATCGAGCTTCTGGCTGATATTTGTCTCTTCTTGGTAGAGTTCAGTTAAACTGGTTGGTTTCCTGGTTTCAGGCTTTTAATCAGAGTCCACAGATCATCAGTCAGGTCCAGGTCCTTCCAGAAGCTTCATGTCGACCGGAGTTATCCAATCAGAGAGCAGCTCTGATGATTGATCCAATCAGAGAGCAGCTCTGATGATTGATCCAATCAGAGAGCAGCTCTGATGATGGATCCAATCAGAGAGCAGCTCTGATGAT
>NC_051443.1:24801367-24807701 GCF_001649575.2 Kryptolebias marmoratus
GCGCGCGCGCGGTGAGGTCAGCGAGGCGACGACGGCGGGAAGTCTGAGTGACGGCACCGTGGCGTTGATGTCCGATCTCACAGACATTAAGTGGAAAACCAACATCGGGGGTTTGTTACTTCCTCTTCCCTCCCCGTCTCATTTTCTTGCCTGGTCTCGACCCCCTGACCCCGTATTATTCAAGAGGCCACAAAAGCTTCAGACGTCACTCAATATGGCCGCCGACACCTTCCCATCCCCCCCCCCCTCCTTGTCGCCATTGTCTAGATGTCGTCTGGCAAACAGAACGCCGTCTCACGGAGAGCCAGAACAGCGTCGTCCTTTCACGCTGTCAGACGCCGCTCTAAAGCTCGGCCCGTTCCTGGGGGGGGGGGAGCAGAGAACTTCTCACCCCGGATCAAAGAGGACGTCATCGCCAACATGGCAGTGATCCGGGTCCTGACACCCATCCTGTGTGTGTCTGTCGGTGAAAAGTCCCATTGTGGCGGCGTTGGTGTGCCTAATTAGTGTTTACACAACCACGTGGGGCGTCCTCTGATCTGCGGCGAGGAGCCAGACTGAGGGACTGAGGGACATGTCGGGTCTGTGCGAGACATCAGAGACGCTCGTCGGCGTTCCCGTCTGTGTGGTTGAGGTCCGAGTCGCCCGCGAGCTCGGACCTTCAGGTCTCAGGTCTCTGGTTTAGGCTCAGGTCTCAGGTCTAGGCTCAGGTTCAGTTTCAGGTCTCAGGCTCAGGTCTAGGCTCAGGTCTCAGGTCTCAGGTCTAGGCTCAGGTTCAGTTTCAGGTCTCAGGCTCAGGTCTCAGGCTCAGGTTCAGGTCTAGGTTCAGGCTCAGGTCTCAGGTTCAGGTCTAGGTTCAGGTTCAGGTCTCAGGTCTAGGTTCAGGCTCAGGTCTTAGGTCTCTGGTTTAGGCTCAGGGCTCAGGTCTCAGTTTCAGGTTCAGGTTCAGGTCTCAGGTCTAGGTTCAGGTTCAGGTCTCAGGTCTAGGTTCAGGCTCAGGTCTTAGGTCTCAGGTCTAGGTTCAGGTTCAGGTCTCAGGTCTCAGTCTCAGGCTCAGCCAGGGTTGTTTCTCTGTGTGCACGCCCCAATCCGGGTGTCCGGGTCGGTTCTGGGTTGTGTTCCTGCTAGGGGTGGGGTTCCCTGGAGACATTCGGAAGATTCTGGTCTTAGCTCAGTGTTCATTACCTGTGGCGGCCATCTTGGGTTGGTTTGACTGTAAAAGATAATCAGTTATGGGCTTACAAAGGATTACTTTTTGCCAAGTTTTATAGAAATGAATCCCCTGGTTCACGAGATATTTTGCTAACACCACACATACACACACACACAGACATGAGCAAAAACATTATCACCCTTTCCCCTCAGCAGTGGGGGTTTTAAAAAGCAGCCGAAGTCCAAAAAAACCCTTCAGAAAGCCTGAAGAACTGATGGCAAAATAAAGAAATCAGGTCTGATTTGAACCTTTTTCCAGAAACAAAAATGAGATGAAAGTTTTTATTAACATAAAACAGGTTCAGTCTGAAATCCAGCCATGAAAACATGGTTGAGAACTGAGAAGAAGAGGTTCAGATGTTATCGGAGCCTCAGAAATCCTCAGAACGTTGGGAGATTACTCCATGTTTTGTTTCGCAGCCCCGTCCTGTTCGGGCAGATAACCGAGCTGAGTCAATGGGCTTTGTGTTATATCAGGGATCAGACTATTGTCTGGATTCATCTGACGTCAGGATCCTCGAAGATCTTTAGATTGTCTTCTTCCACGAAGAGAAACGGAAAAAACTTCTTTGTTCAGGGAGCGTTTTGGGGCGAATTTAAACGATTATCTTCACAACGCGGGGGCGCTCGAAGTCAACGCTGCCGTCTGATCCGTCAGTTTAACGGAGTTGATTAAAATTTGGTTTCCAGGAAAATGTTTGAACTCCTTTTGAATTCTCAAAGACAGATTTGCCCTGTCGAAGAGCGGAGCTGGAACCGAAACAAGAAAAAAAACAAACAAACAAGCTGGTGGAGATAACGGCGAGGCGTGTTATCGGGCTTCGACGCTCCGGTTATGGCTCTTTGAGTGTCTCCCGCTTATCAGCGCAGAGATGTAAGAGCTTCTGACCTTATCGCGGCGTCTCTTCCTCCTCCCACACCCCGTCCTGCCGCTCTGCTCCTGAGATCGTCAATACAAACACACACACACACCGGAGATCAGAGGAAACCCTCCACAACAGTTCGATACGTCGGTCAGCGACACCCTTTGAAACGGCGGGTCTCCAGCTGGTATCGATGAAACGCCGGACGTCGACGGGGCGCGGGGGGGCAGGACGGCCCCGTCATCGACGTGTGGTTCCTTAAAAAGAGCTGGTCCTGCAGCGCCGGTTGTTTGATTTATGTTTTGGCACAAACCCGCTCGTTGGAAATCGTATAATTCTTGTGTGAACCGGTTTAATCCGCCTTCGTTTGCCGATGAATACGAGTAACAGGTGTGTGAAATGGACAAATTGATTTCAGGAACCTCGAAGCAGGATCTCACTGAGCTGGGACCGTCGGAGACTCAAATTGCGGCAAAGTTGACTTCATAAAATTCTTGTCTGAACCGGTTTAATCCGCCTTCGTTTGCTGTGGTGTTTGAGCCGATGAATAAGAGTAACAGGTTTGAAACGGACAAATTGATTTCAGGAACCTCGAAGCAGGATCTCACTGAGCTGCGACCGTCGGAGACTCAAAATTACGGCAAAGTTGGACGATTACTGAACTTTTTTGTTGCTAGCTAAAAGCTGAAAGCAGGAAAAACGCCGGCTTTAAGTAGCAGACAGCTAGCTGGAAGCTAAAAACTTATTTATTTGGCAGAACTTATTTTTTATTATCATTTTCCGCATTCATGGTTTGTTTTATTGACCAGCCTGTTTTTTCTTTCTTTTATCGTGTATTCTTATGCATTAATTTTAGATATTTATTAAATTTATTCTTCCATTGTTTGTTTACTATTTCCTTTTTTTGTTTTATTTTATCTTTCATTTTTATTTTTTTGCATTGCTGAGCACCTTGAGTTACTTCTGCTTTTGAAAAATGGAATAAAAATGAAGCTGAGTCGAGTTAAAAGCGGTAAAAGTAGCTAAGCTAGCTTAAAATAGCAACGAGTTAGAAGCTAAAAATAGCTAACAAGAGTCAAAAATAGCAAATAAGTCGCTAAAAGCAAAAAGTACTGAAGCAGAATGGTAGCTAAAAGAAGCATAAGACAAAATATAACAAGAAAGCTGACGCAGATTTTATTTAAAACGGTTTTGAAGGAATTGAAGACACCTTTGTGTTCCCTCTGCCGCGTGTCGCTCCCGGCTCGTGGGCCGTTATTCCAGGGCTTGTTGAGGTTTAGCTCACCGGAGGTGGCTGAAGTGCGGCGGAGCGTTTGATTTAAGGCCCCGATTTATGTCCTGGTGTTTCGCTGCACGGCGGCGCGCTAACGGCCCTCATCTGTTCCGAAGCCGCTCGGCAACCTCCCCGCACATGTGACTCGTTAGCTAACATGGCTTTTAGCCACGGTTAATTCCTTTCCCTCCTTCTTCCTTCTTTTTTTTTTTTTTTTTTTTTTACTGAGGGGCACATAAAACCGGAGGAGCCGAGAGGCGACGCACGGCGAAGGTGTTGAATCGGGTGTCACTCGATTTACGGCGACTCCGACCCCCCGGGGGGGATCCCCGAGACATCTTAGGTGGACTTCTTGAGAAGTGGCTGCTGGAGGTCAGGGTGTGCCACGCAGATTTATGGAAGCAGAACCACATGATCCCCACGCTCGTCCTCCATTTAGCTAATGGGCCTGCTGTCATAATAACCATCCTCTCAGGGAGGAAGAGTTATGGCTCCATTGTCTTCCTGCTGAAGTTGCTCGTGGCCTTTTCTTCTCAGGAAGCTGCAGGTTTGATCCTAATGTTGGGAGGGGGGAACGACCGAACGGCTCGCTGCGTTTTGTTGTTTCAAAGCTGAACTGAAACGTGTTTCGAAGATCAGATTAAAGAAAATCATAAAACAGGCAAAAAATGAAATCAATTATACGATATTTTTTTCTTAATACTGAACAATAAAGAAACCACTCGGGTGTTTTCGGCTTTTTCCGTGAAGCTAATTTTAGCTGTTTGGTTTGCTAATTTTAGCTGTTTTGCTAATTTCAGCTTTTAGTTACAGATTTGCTCATTTTAGCTGTAAGTTAGTTTTGCTCATTTTAGCTGTTAGCTTTGCTAATTTTAGTTTTTAGGTAAGTTTGCTAATTTTAGCTGTTTTGCTAACTTTACCTTTTAGTTAGTTTTGCTAACTTTAGCTATTAGTTACAGATTTGCTAGTTTTAGCGGTTAGTTAGCTTTGCTATTTGTTAGCTGTAGGTCAGTTTTGCTAATTTTAGCTGTTTAGCTAACCTTAGATTTAGTTAAGTTTGCTAACTTTAGCTGTAAGTTAGTTTTGCTCATTTTAGCTGTTAGGTTTGCTCATTTTAGATTTTAGTAAAGTTTGTTAATTTTAGCTGTTAGGTTTGCCAATTTTAGCTTTTAGTAAAGTTTGCTAATTTTAGCTGTTGGGTTTGCTAGTTTTAGCTGTAAGTTAGGTTTGCTATTTTAGCTTTTTGGCTAACTTTAGCTTTCAGTTAGGTTTGCTATTTTAGCTGTAAGTTAGTTTTGCTCATTTTAGCTGTTGGGTTTGCTAGTTTTAGCTGTAAGATAGGTTTGCTATTTTAGGTTTTAGTTACAGATTTGTTAGTTTTAGCTGTTCGGTTTGCTGATTGTAGATATTACCTTCTGTATTGCTAACTTTAGCTTTTAGCTACTGTTGTGTTCATTTTAGCTTGCGTTCTGTTTGATCATCTGGAAACAGATGACTCACTTTTCAGCGTTTTTGGCAGAAAAAAAAAAAAACGTAAATTTTTCTTGTTTTTTCAAAGACCTCCTTCCAAACTGTCCCAAATGTCCCTTTAAGCTGAAATCGGTGATTAAAGCGCTCCGATTCATCGTCTGAAGCAGCCGGAACTCCGTGGGATTCTGCCTCGCCTCCCGCAGGAACCGTTCCGTCTTTGCTGCTTTTAATGCGGACATAAAAGTTTTAACGAGGAGGTTATTAAAAGCAATTAAAGCCCGGCGTCGGCAGAACCAGAACCGTTTTATCTGCCTCAGTGCAGAGAATCGTAAAAACTGTAATCTCAGGTATCAGTTCTTCTGCTCCCAACATCTCCCAGATCCAGGAACCGGCGACAGACCCGGAATTTATTGCTTCAATTTATTTATTTGTGTGTGTGTGTGTGTGTGTGTGTGTGTGTGTGTGTGTGTGTGTGTGTGAGTAAATCCCCGTCGGGCCCGGCTGAGCCCGGTAATGTAGCCGTGTGTCAGGACTTACTCATCGGTGTTTGGGGACGGGATTATGAGGGATGAGCGGGATGAGGAGGAAGAACACCGAGACAGGGAGTCCATTTCCCCGGCACCAGACGGGTGCTGCTCCTTTGTTCTCCGCCGCCATCCGGCGCTCGCCGTACCAAGCGTGCGTTTCCAGCCCGGCCCCGGCGGTGCCGTGTGCCGCCACTTCAGCTATGCGGGACCACACACCCTCCTTTCCACCTCGTTAGGCCTGGTCTTTTGCCCCCGCTCCCGGAAAATTATTGGAATACCGTCCCGTTCCCGGCAGCAGCTGCCGGGGGGCGGGGTGGGGGCGCTTCCATCCGCAGGACGCCGTTTTCCCAGGAGCGCCGCTCGCAGACAGACCTGGAGAAGTTTGAGTTAAAACAGGAAGGAGAATCAGCCGGAGTTTCACTCCCTGAAGGCGCCTTTAACCTCCTCGGACCTGGCCTCCACGGGTCAGGGGTGTCCCGTCCTGGTCCTGGTCCTGGTCCTGGTCCTTACCCTGACCCTGGCCCTGGCCCTGATCCTGGTCCTGATCCTGATCCTGGCCCTGATCCTGGCCCTGGCCCTGGCCCTGATCCTGGTCCTGGTCCTGATCCTGGCCCTGGCCCTGGCCCTGATCCTGGTCCTGGTCCTGGTCCTGGCCCTGGCCCTGATCCTGGCCCTGGCCCTGGCCCTGATCCTGATCCTGGCCCTGGTCCTGGCCCTGGTCCTGATCCTGGCCCTGGCCCTGGCCCTGATCCTGGCCCTGGCCCTGGCCCTGGCCCTGGCCCTGGCCATGGTCCTGGTCCTGGTCCTGGCCCTGATCCTGGTCCTGATCCTGATCCTGGTCCTGGTCCTGGCCCTGGCCCTGGCCCTGGTCCTGGCCCTGGCCCTGGCCCTGATCCTGGCCCTGGCCCTGGCCCTGATCCTGATCCTGATCCTGGCCCTGATCCTGGCCCTGGCCCTGGCCCTGGTCCTGGTCCTGATCCTGGCCCTGG
>NC_051443.1:24807825-24813690 GCF_001649575.2 Kryptolebias marmoratus
AATGTTGGATCCCAAAGGGGAGGTACATAGGACTTCTGTGTGGAGAACTTATCTTCTCCCATTACCTTCTGCTTCAGCCAGAAATGGGGCTGTCTGTCCTCAGTACTCATCAATACCTTAGTTTAGGCTACCTCAAAATCTGCCATTGCCTTTCAAAGCCCAGGGCTTTTGACAGTCTGAAAATGTAGTTGAAGCATGTATTCACAAGAAAACCACACTCCTCCAAAACCTAACCCATCCATTTACAAAGCAGACAAAACTAACCTTTTAGTCTTCTGTCACCTTTCCTGCTCCTAGAATGCCCTATTGAGCCCATGCATTGGAGTGTTCTCTAGCTTGATTAAGCTCCTGGTAAGCCAGCTATTCTGACCCTCATAGCAAAACTGCTCCTACGTTAAGAGCATGTTCAGAGACAGACAAGCTGCCTTTTGGGATACAAGCTTTACTGGCTCTTGACATAAAGGCACCAAATGTCTCTTTCCACCAGGGATGCTTTGGAATTCATCAGTCACTGAAATCGTGCCTCAAGAGGTTTTTCAGCAGAACTTATAGCTTTAACAAAGGGCCACGTTTCTGCACAAAAAAGAGTCCTCCACAGTCTGCAACTATCAAACCCGACCGAACCTGAACAAGAACGTCTGTCAAGGAAAACGGTGCATGTTGAATGTCGTGCTTTCAACAAAGGAGTGTTGGATTCCTGATAGTGTCGTTGGCAACGTTAAGCACTGTCTTCACAGCAGCCCAGGACAGAATAACCTCAGTGGGTGATCTTGTGGGTTGTCTCTTGTTAAGGAGCGCTTTTAGTGTTTAGAAAAAAACAAAGATATGCACACATAGGGGTGGTTCCTTTGAGTGTCCATCCTCTAGGTTGAAGCGATTGCACCAAAGTCATTTGAAAAGCTCCCATCTGGAGCAGTTTATCAGTAGACTGCCGCAGGATAAGGCATGTTCATGTTCTCATGTTTGACTTACAGGCTTAAGAAAGAAAGCTCAACGCCGTGGCTGACTCCTCACAGCTCCTCCCTGATGGTCTAGTGGCTAGGATCCGGCGCTTTCACCGCCGTGGCCCGGGTTCGATTCCCGGTCAGGGAACAATATTGATCAATCACTCTCTGCACGTGTTGACAACTTGAACTGATGATGTGCGAGATTCTACTGTGTGCAAAGAATGCTCCTCTGCACCTTAGCCCTTTGAGGACTACCATTATAAAGGTCCGCATGAGCATCTTTTTACATTTTTGGATGCTGCAGAGTCATTATTAGGAGCATTCCAATGTTCTTTACATCAATAAAATCCTTATAATCCTTATTTTCCAAGTTTGTATGCCATTAGTCTATAACAACTAATTAAAATGCTTAAATGTGCAAAAACAATCACAGGAACTCCATTCGTTTTATAATTATTTGACATATTTTTGTAAATATGAAAAGTTTCCTAACTTTATTTCTCAAAACTGTCAATACAAAAAAATTGCACACAAGCCTTCTAAACCAAACACAATTTATTTGGAGTTTTTTCGATGCTTAGTTTCAAAGTTACAGCCAATTTTATAAAAACAAAAATATCGATCCCTTCGATAAAGTCCGCTTCCTCGTCACTGTCGGCGGTATCGGTGACGAGCTCCAACGCTTCGGTCGGAGAGTAAAAATCTACTGACTCTGTGTCTTTCCATAAATTGTCTGTCGCGTGTTCGGTCCGCACGTGTTTGGCTAGCAAAAGGCGAGCCGAATAGTGCAAACACCTGCAGGAAGAAAGTTCCTGGGAAACTGAAACGGAGTCCGGTGAGATTTGATAAAATGTCGCGATATTTTATGCTGTCAACGTCAGAATAACAGATCCAACACAGGAAGTGACCCGAACTGATCTACAAATATAGGGATGGACGCCACGTCATGTTTGCCTAGCATCTTTGGGCCAATCCGTGAACTCGTCTGCACACACACAGCAATTCGGGGGGCATGTTGAGTGTCGGAAAAGGAAGTGCAATTCTTACAGTTTTATATGCAAAAAAATTATTGCTCTACCTTACGTGGTTTGAATTCTACCGGCATTTGAAAATATGTATGCAAATGGGAGCGCAGGCGCTCCCGTAGTCCTCAAAGGGTTAAGACGAAGTCCAGATAAGCGGTCGTGTCGGAGGCAGTGAGCCCACGTGGGGTCTCGTCCTCCATCGCTCTCCACTGATCGCCTCGAGCTGTCAGGCCCAAATCAGGGGAACAGATGAGGAACAAATGGGTTCTGTCTGGCACACATACGGGCGGCAGATACGCCTATCAGCGCCTCCCCCTCCCTACCTGCCGTCTTATCCCAGGAATGTGGCCGCGCCGCTAATCCCGGGAAGGAGGAAGGGATCAGGAGAGTGTTTCTGGGGTGCTGACAGATTTCCTCTGAGCCCGGGAGGATTAACGCCTCGGTCAAGAGGCCCGGCTCCGATCCCGACCAGCTACCGTTCCCGGGTCCGCGGCTGAAATTCGATCCCGTCGGAGCGACTCGAACCCAGACGTCTTTGCTTTTATTTTCAGCCGTTTGTGATTAAAACCACTGGTTTTCATATTCTGTAAGCTCCAGCTGCTCCCTGCCGTTTGAGCGGACCGGGAGCAGAACCCGGGGCTTTTTGAATCGTTTAACTTTATTTAAAAAGCAACAATCCTCGTGAACTTTCAGCAGACTTTCTCCAGTTTGTCTCCATTGTTTTCCTTCATATTTCTGTTTGTTTCTGATGCTTCCTTTATCTTACATCTCCTTATGTGTCCTTGCTTGTCTTGTCAGGTTTATTTCCCTGGCAGGGAAGGAATTCTGATCTGATTTTCCTTTTCACAAGGAAAACTGCTGATTCTGGATTCTTCAAACAGCCTCGATCCAAACAGCAGAAAAATCCATTTCTGATGTCTGAATTCTCAAAGTCTCCCTCAGACCCCCCCCCCTCGGTCGATCGCCTCCCACCTCCCGTGGTCGGACGGCCCCCTGCAGCTTCAGATCTGTGGCGGTCCGGTCCGGTCCGGGTCCGGAAGCGTTGGGTAGTGAGCAATTGAACGCAGCCCGCTGTGGTGTTTCTGTCAGGACCTGGAAACTGTGTCAAATATCGGCCCGTTCCCTCGCTGACTAATGTTACTCGATGGAGCTTCCTTTGATTTCTGTGTGTGTGTGTGTGTGAGCGCTCATCTCCGGTGTCAGATCATCAATGAAAAGGCGAGAAAACACCAAATATGATGTTTTATTCCAAACCAGGGAAATTCCTCTTCCTAAAGACAGAGTGAGATGAAATCAACGTCAAAAGTTAAGAGTTTTCCTGCTTCAGTCATCTGGGTCGCGTTCTTCTCTCCTCCTGGGTCACAGCCACTGACAAAGAGCTAAACAGGAGCTAAAATGAACTAAACAAGTGCTAAAATGAACTAAAATGAGCTAAACAGGAGCTAAAATGAGCTAAACAAGAGCTAAAATGAGCTAAACGGGAGCTAAATGGATGTTAAAATGAGTTAAACTGATGCTAAAATTAGCTGAAAGTGAAAAAACTGATTCTAATTATAGCAAAACAGTAGCAAAGCTTTTTAAAAAAAGCTAAATAGGTGTTTAGATATAGCAAAACTATTTAAAATTACCAAATCAGCAGCTAAAAGAAGCAGAATGTTAGCTAAAATGAGCTAAACAGAAGCTAAAATGAGCTAAACAAGAGCTAAAATGAACTAAAATGAGCTAAACAAGAGCCAAAATGAGCTAAACAAGAGCCAAAATGAGCTAAACAGAAGCTAAAATGAGTTAAACTGATGCTAAAATTTGCTGAAAGTGAAAAAACTGATTCTAATTATAGCAAAACAGTAGCAAAGCTTTTAAAAAAAAGCTAAATAGGTGTTAAAAATAGCTAAACTATTTAAAATTACCAAATCAGCAGCTAAAAGAAGCAGAATATTAGCTAAAATGAGCTAAACAGGCACTAAAATTAACTAAAATGAGCTAAATGAATGTTAAAATTAGTTAAAATTATGCTAAAATTTGCTGAAATTGGAAAAACTATTCTAATTATAACAAAACAGTAGCTAAGTTTAAAAAAAAAAGCTAAATAGGTGTTAAAAGTAGCAAAACTATTTAAAATTACCAAAACAGCAGCTAAAAGAAGCAGAATGTATATAAAATGAGCTAAACAGAAGCTAAAATGAGCCGCCGGCTGAACGCTGAGCTCACAGGTGGCTCTACTGAGCGCGCTCAGTGCGTTTGACTACGTGTGTGTGTGTGTGTGTGTGTGTAAAATCCATGTAATCCTCCAACGACAGAACAAAACACCCAAATCCAGAAACTGTCCTGCTTCAGTTAACGGCCTGACGGTCCTGACAGGAATGCATGTCGCCCGCCGCCTCTCCCGCCAGAGTTTGAAGGTGAAACCACCTCCTGGTGAGGACGGGTGGAGGTGATCTCGTCATTTTCAGTCAGATCCGCCCGCTGGTTCATGATGTGTTTTGCTAACAGACGAGCAAACAAACGCTACGAGCTAAAGTACATGATCGCCCATCTTTTATAGCAGCGGACCTGCTGCTCGTATGGATCCGCCAGAAGCAGCCGAACCTTCCTTCATTCGGCTGGAAAGAACACACACACACACACTGCTGCCTTCTGGCTCTCGTCCCGCCACACTTGTCAGCGAAGCTTGCGGTGCGAAGAGCCTCTCGCGGCCCTCTCGGCGTGCAGATGGCGTCAGGTGACAAGAGCCGGAGCTGCAGGACGCAGATGGGAGGCCCGGCGGCCGCTGCGGTTCTAAAACGAGACTCCGACCTCGGAGGGGGGGGGTCACGCTTCACTCCGATCGGATCCGGGAAACAAAGTCTGGAATAAAATGTTCAGAGGCGGCGGCGATGTTTCCGCTCGTGAACCACCGGACTGATTTCAATGAAACTGACCAACCAAATTCAAGATGGCCGTCACAGCTAACGGACAATAGCTAACACAGAAATGGCCTTAACTCAGTAAATGACGCGGCTGTCACACGCAGCAAGCGAGAACTTTGTCTGAGATCTTCCTCCTTAAAGGCGGCGGGCCGACGCTCGGGCTCTTATTTTGAAGGAACAGTTCTCGTTGACCTTGTTATCAGAACCGAATCTCTTGGCTTGTTTTTTTTTTTTTTTTTTCGTCTCGGCCTGAATCAACAATCCCCTCCTTTCAGTTTCAGGACACTCGCTCGCTTGTTGGGTTTCTGTTTTCACCCGAAGAAATTCCGATCCGTAACGTTGTTAACGGGGGCTCGTTTTGAGGTGAACCTTTATTTGACCGGGAGAGAAAACACAGGCGAAGAGATACGAGCAGAGTCTCAAAGCAGGTTTGGACCAGCTGACGGTAAAAAGGTCTGTATTCGGGATCACTTTCAGCTACTACCACACCAAACTTTAGCTGGGAGCTCAGAGATTCCCATTTCCCGGTGCGACTGGAACCGTTCAGCTTCCTGGTTACTCCGGAAAGCATTTTGATTGGAGTTCGTTCAGATTCAAACTTACTTCTTAAATCAGAATCATATCTGGGTTTTTTTTTTCAGGGTTTTATTTATCAGAGCAGTTTGAGCCAAACCTGAATTTATTCATTTCCACTCTGAGTCAGCTGAACACCTGCAGATTAATCAATCCCTCCAGGATTTCACGGAGCATTTTCCTAAAAGTTGCCTTTTTTTTTTTTTACTAAAATCAATATAAAACCATAACTTTTACTATAAAAACCAAAAATCTTTCCTAGTTTTGTAAGATAATTCCCAACAAACATTGACATTCTCAAAAGGTGCTTTATTTGAGAACTTTGACAGCTTCTAAACTGACATTCATGAGCATTTCTGGATTGTCCCTGGTCTGCAGCTCTCCTCACATGTTTTGCAGACACAAAGTGTTTGT
>NC_051443.1:24813763-24826178 GCF_001649575.2 Kryptolebias marmoratus
GGTTTGCTGAAATCTTTGTGGGCAAATGTGAAGCATTAGCGCACATTTTGGCTTCGGTCGCTGCTCCTGCACGCTCCCGGCATTCTGATGTTAACAGGAAGTGACGTCATGTGTCTTCTTCCTGAGTTATTTGGGGTTATTTTGTCTTCCACGCTACACAAACCCACAAAGAAGAGACTAGACCGCAGAAACGAATCACTTTAGAAACAATAAATATTGGGTTAAAGTTGCGGGAAAGTTGCAGCGTTTTGGGCAAAGTTGCAAAAAGTTGCGATTTCATGGGGTTCGCTTGATTTTGCATTAATAGTTGCGATCGCAACATCGTGAAATCCTGGAGGGTCTGCTCAGAGGCTCTGAGGACGTCACACATCAGGAGAGTGACGGAAAAAGCCCAAAACACCCGAGTGGTTCCTTCAATGTTCCGTATTTTTATTATTTTTTTACAATAAGCATATTTGATGCTTTTCTTTCAAACTGAGTCGGAGATTCTAAGTGACCAAATAAATAAAAAACAACAAATATCGGTTTGAGCTCCCCCATCTGTGTTCGAGCGAAAGAGTCAGAGTTTAAAATCACTCCGACGGGCGTCTTTTAGCACACACACTCAGCACGTTAACACACACACACACACACAAAGAAAACACTCGCGGAGCTCAACACCCCTCAGATAGTGTTTACTCTCTGAACAACAGCCAATTACTGGGACAGGGAGGCTTTCAGCGGCTCACACACACACACACACACACTCGGACATATTTTGTGTTTTCTGCGCAGCAACGTTTGGCTTCAATTAAAGCCGAATCAAAGCGCAGAACATTACTCACTGCAGGAATAAATACGCCGTTAAAACCATTTCTCAACACGGCCTTAACCGTTAAACATCCTGGACTCTTTCACCGCGCTCGTTCCTCAAACACACGTTTTTTTTTCTTCTTCTTCTCTCCTCTTTTAAAAAAACTCGACTTGTGAAGCACTTCGATGAAAACTGACACACAAACACAGCGGTCGTAACGCCGGCGGCGGCGGCTCCTCCGGCGCAGGGCGGAATATTTGTCACAAACGTCGAAGGCGCGGCGAATATTTCCAAACAAAAGTCGGAGTTAAATTATGCTTCCCTGGAGTTCTGGGTTCTCGCATTCCGGCGAGCGCTGTGTCAGGTTTTTACCGGTAATTGGCGCCAAATTCCATCATCTTTGGTGGGATTTGCTGTGCCAGCGCCGTCCCGCTTAAACGAAGGGATCGGGTTGATTTTTTTATTATTTTACTCCCAGATTTTATTCCACTAACTAGTCACGGATCATTCGCTGTCAGGACGCGGAACGGCAGCGATCGGCTCATTTACACGATGGCACCGGATGTTCGTTCCTGAAATAATGAACGATTTTTCATAAAGAAATAAATAATTAAATCCGTAGGAATGAATGGGAGCAGTGTTGGGAGCTGGAAAAATGAACGAGGATTAATTGTTTCTAGCCGAAGGTTTTCACTCCCGAGGCGACATTTTTACGTCAAAACACGGAGAAATTTTTCCAAAAGGCTAAAACTTTTTCTGCAACAGGAGCCTCCAAAAGGCTGGAAAACTCGCGCAAACGTCACGCCGATTATTTATCTGGAAATTAAATAAAGAAAATTAGGAGTTTTTCCTGAAATTAGCTGCAGTCTGACAAACACTTTGTGTCTGGAAAACATGTGAGGAGAGCTGCAGACCAGGGACAATCCAGAAATGCTCATGAATGTCAGTTTAGAAGCTATCAAAGTTCTCAAATAAAGCACCTTTTGAGAATGTCAGTGTTTGTTGGGAATTATCTTACAGAACTAGGAAGGATTTTTGGTTTAGATATTAAAAGTTATGGTTGTTTGTTGATTTTAGTAAAAAAAATGCAACTTTTTGGAAAATGCCCTGTGAAATCCTGAAGGGATTGTCTGAGGTTCACAGCATTCAGCCGTTCATCAGTGAGAGGATGAATATCGGGACGATATAGTTCAGTTTGTTGGAATTAATCGTTCAAACCGACCAGAAAATACGACTGGACTTTCATGTTTCTGGTTTCCTCAGATTTGGATCCATGAGCTCCGATGTGGGAATTCCTATCAGAACTCTGGTTCGGACCGCTTCAAAGAGAAGCGCCGCTCCGACCCTCGTTACTGCGGCTTCACGCTAAAATAACAGGACCTTCTGCCAACTATTTTTAATCTTTTAGCTCTCTCCTGCTGTCTTTATGTTGATTTTTAGTGCCGGCCGGGGTAACCGGTCGCTATGCGCGTTGTTTTGTCGACCATGACGGTCCTGGTGATCACCAGAATCAAAGATCTTTTTTGATCAGTTAGATTTCAAAATATATGTTGAGTATCAGTCTCAGCTACAACTACACCAAATTTCAGCTCAATTTCTGTAGAATTTTCTGAATTATCATCATTTTTGTGTTTCCTGCGGCTGTAGACGTACCGCTTTTTACTAAAACTCGTTCACTCGTTTGTGAGATATTTTGCTAACATTGTCGGAATATCTAAATATTTAGGCAGTTTGGTGTGTTCTGAATTTTCAGCACAGTTGACATATTTATGTAGTCCATCAGTTTTATTAATCCTAACGGGTATTTTATTCTGTAGTCTCCCAGTTTATGAGAACGAGATATTATCCCTCGCAGCCAAATAAATCGGTGATTCAAATCTTCCTGGGGGAGGGACAAAAGGGGGTAAACAGGAAAATGAGAAGAGAATAAATGGAGAAAACTGAAAGGGAACAGATGCACGTTAAATGGGAGTCTCGGGCCGGGGGGGCTGGATAAATATACTCCCCAACACTGAATGATGGGCATTCTCATTTCTCATCACCCCCCGGGGAGCAGAGCAGGTCTGGACCTGCCATCTTAACCCGTCCTCTCCGCTCGTTTTACCCCCCCCCCAGCTCAGGGCTCCTCGGCCCCGACCCCGCATCTCTAATCTCTTTAATACGACCCCCGAGCTCCCGTCTCCTCCACCATCTTCCTGCCCCCTCGCTGCCATTACCGGCTCGCCCTCTGACGTCCTACATGGCGTGTGATCACCATTAGTGCCTCGTGGAAAGAGCACCGTCATCATGTGCGCCATCATTTTCCTCCATAACCATTAGGATCATTGTAAAAAGATACGACCACTTACGCCGTGCCTTCGAATAATGGACTGCAGCCGCGCGGGTTGGACTGCAGAGCTGTTCGCCGTCCAGCACCAGCAGACGCTGTCATTATTTTTTACGACTTTCTCTTCTTTGGTTCCTAATGTACCCTCCTTCCTGTCCTTCAGCACTCGAAGCCAGAGGATGGGGGAAGATTAGTGGTCGGAGAGGCCATCCGGTTATCCAAACAGCCGCAGGTTTGATTTCCTTACCAATTACCAGAGTTCTGAGAGGAGTTTTTTGAGCTCAATCGATGCTGCTGTTATTTGACCGAGGAGGCGCAGTGGCTCAATAAACCCGTCTCCTGTTTCGTTACGACCAAGCCACGACCCGATACAGGAGACAGTTTTTGGTTTGTTCGAGCAGGTTTGCGTGGTTGCACGAAAAAGTGGGCAAAGTCTTTTATTTACACCACTCGCAGCGCAAAAAAATAAACAAAACTGAAAGTTTAAAAGTCTGGAGTTTGTTGGAAACTTTGATTAAGAGGAACAACGTCCCAGACGAGCTGCCAGGAGAGATTCCACATTAACGGCACGTCTTTTTACGTTAAAGGTTGGATGGATTAGCTTGTTGAAGGGGTGTCTTATTTTGTAGTAGACAATTTTAACCACTACTTCTTGTGACTTCAAAATAAGAGCCAAGGGTCAAACTGTCAAACTCCGTTCCTCGAGGGCCACTATCCTGAAAGTTTTCCTTGTTCCTCTGCTCCAACACACCTGATTCAGAGGTTAAATCTCCTCCTCATGTTCTGCAGAAGCCTGTTAATCACCCATTGATTCAGATCAGGTGTGTTGGAGCAGAGGAACAAGTAAAACCTGCAGGATGGTGGCCCTGAGGACCAGGATCGGCCAATCCTGGTTTAGATGTTCTTGTTTGAAAACACCAGATTTAAATGGACATGTTTCTGGAGAACCCGATGGTTTGTTGAGGAGGTGATTAAACCGTTTGAATCAGGCACGTCGGAGCGGAAAAGAAATCAAACTTTCAGGATGGTGGCCCCTCGAGGCCTGGAGTCTGACACCCCCGGGATTCAGCCGAAATCGGAGCTTGATTTCTAAAACGATTAGCTCGCTGGTGTTGGTCAAACTCTTCTTCTCTGTTTCTAAAAGCAGGACCGAGTTTCTTTAAGTGTTGAGAACATGGCTCGGATGGAAGCCTTGACAGATTTAATTATGAAACATTACAGCTCTAACCTTACAGGACCCGTACAGTAAAAACCTCCCGTCTGCCGTTATCTTCTCCAGGTTTTTGGCTCGGAATCATCTCCTCGCCCAGATTTTTTTGGCTTCCAGTCTTTTATTTCAGTGAGGACTCCTAATTTCCCTGGCTCACAGCCAAATCCAGGCAGCGCCGGTGTCACCGGTGGCTGTCAGAGCAGGCAGAGGAGGAAAGAGAGTTGTTGCGTGCTCCGCAGTGAGCAGCGGGTTAGTATCTCCACTCCAATAACAATTACATCAAGTGGTGTGTTAAATGAGGTGGCTCACGGTTCAGGGGCCAGGGCTAATCACTGCAGTCTGCTCCCTGAAATACAGCCGTAATGACGGGCGGAGGGGAGGACTCCACCGCCACAGCCAAAAGCGTAATTTAACCCAGACACGTACTGTACACGTTCGCTGTGATGCCAACGAGGGTTCGGGGGGGATGGGGAGAAAATTCCAACACTTATGCTGTCAGGGGAAGAGATACGCGTCGTGTCTCTTTACTTCGGCAAGTCGCGGAGGTGAAGAAACCGGCTGCGGTGAGGCGATCCATCAGCAGCGGCTCTCCTCCCCTCCTCCATCGTCACTCAGACGCAGAAATCCTTTTTTTTTTGGTTTCAAACTGACTCGTAGCTGTTTACATCTGGTTCTTCAGACGGGCGTCAAGCGTTTCTTTAACGAGGAAATGGTGCTTTTTTAAAAAAATGTGGCTTTCAAAGCAATCAGAGATAATTGATGTCTTGGTTTGGTTTGATGCTCATCAGTTGAGTCCAGTTTCTGCTGCTTTAAAACGACTCGGTACAAACGACAAAATCAAACATTAACTAGAAAAATACCATTTCCTGTGAAAGTCCAGTGTGAACGCTGAGTTCTGAATGACTTTAATGGAGAAAATCAACCAGCTAAAAGTAGCAAGAAGCTAGAAAAGACTAGCTAAAACCTAAACGTAGCAAAAATCTAGCTAAATTTAGCAGAATAATAGCTTTTAACTCAAATTAGCATTAGCAGAATTAGCATCAGTAGAATTAGCTTTTGCAGTAGTTGTATTAGCTGTAGCAGCGGTAGTAGTAGTATAAGTAGCATTAGAAGAATTAGCACTAGTATAATTAGCATTTACAGTAGTTGTATTAGCGTTAGCTGAAATAGCATTAGCAGTAGAAGTCTTAGCGTTAGCAGTACTAGTATTAGCATTAGTTTAATTAGTTTTTTCAGTAGTTGTATTAGCAGTAGCACAATTAGCATTAGGAGAATAAGCACTAATAAAATTAGCACTTGCAATAGTTGTACTAGCTGTAGCAGAAATAGCTTTAGCAGTAGTAGTCTTAGCATTAGCAGAATTAGCATCAGTAGAATTAGCATTTACAGTAGTTTTGCTAGCTGTAGCAGTATTAGTATTAGCAGAAGTAACGTTAGAAGTAGTAAAATTAGAATCGGTACTAGCAGTAGTGGTCCTCACATCAGCAGAGTTAGCACTCGTAACATTAGCATTAGCAGAAATAGCATTAGCAGTAGTATAATTAGCATTAGTAGCAGTAATAGCATTAGCAGTAGTATATTTAGAATTAGCATTAGCAGAGCTAGCATTAGCAGTCATGGTATTAGCAGAAAGATGCTGAAACAGACTTTAAAAACAGCAGAGGTTTAGTATTTTGCGTTAAGAGTGGCAGTTGGTGTGTGAGTTGGGGATCAGTCTCAGCTACTACCACCCCAGATTGTAGTTATATCTATTTTGTGTTTTTAAAGATTACCTCGCTGTGGCGGCCATCTTTAATCGGGGTAATTCCAAAAGTTAATGAGTCGTAGCTGTTCATCCAGTGACTTCTGTCTGCGAGTTTCATTAGGATTTACCTCGTGGGTCATGAGATATTTTGCTAACAGACACACCTTCAGCAGCAGGTGAGAATGTACCCAAAAGGAGCACTTTGTAGCAAAAGAGCGACAGCTGTTAAAAGTTTGGCATCGGTTCTTCAACACCTGAACTTTCTGCTGTTTCCGTGTGCATTAGCAGCAGCAAGTATAGATGCTCCGGAGCGTTCGGAGCGTTCGTAACGTTCGGAGCGCCGCTCGCCTCCGCTTGCTGCTTCGTCACAGTTGGAAATCATTTCGTATGCATTGAAATTCGCCCGGCGGAGGTCCCAAACGACGGGTCATTACCTCACAGAGCGGGATGCTCCTCGCTGCGCTCGGCGTGCGAAGGAGGGGAGCGCCGTTTGGCCAGAGTCCCCCCCCCCCCAGGGCGCGAATATGAAATACGGCCTGCGAACCCGAGCCCCGGCTTCTGAAGGCGGCCCGCGTGAATCCGAGCCGAGGGAGCCTCTTAAGGGGGGTATGCGCGGGCCCGCCGTGGCCTCCGGTTTGCGGGCTGATGGACGAGACTCTGACAGGCGTTCTGTTTCGAGGGGGAAGTGGGGCGCGGGGGGCAGATTGAGCGGACCAGGTGGTTCGGCTCGGCGCTGGCATGCGGGGCACTCACAGCCTGCTGCTATGTTTAGCTCCTACATGATGTTACATGTGCTGTTTTTTCTGGGCCTGCTGTGGATTGTGTGTGTCGGGTCGGGGGGGTCGTCCAGGGGGGTTCCTAAGTAGTTCTCAGCCCTTCAGATGTTTCACCATTTTTATGAGTTTTACGACCCTGATGGTTTCATTTCTGAAGCTGAAGCTTCCTTTGTTTTTTTTTTTGGACATTCTACACTTTTTAAACTTCACCTGCTTCGGCTGACTTCGTGCCGTTTTAGCTGTTTGTTTATCAAAACATTCGGTTCATTCAGGATAATGAACTCCTGGCTTTTGTAACTTTTATACTTTTCAGATTATTTAACTTTATTTACTCCCAATGAAATACACAGAGACTTCTTCATTTCATTAGACTTGCCTTTTTAGCTAGCCAATTAGCATTTAGCTACTTTTACGTTTTTATTTGGCTTTTTGTTTAACCTCCAGCTTTATGTTAGGTTTCCCCAGATTTTGCTGCTTTTAACTCTTAGGTCACCTTTTCCTACTTAAGTCTTATCTATCTTTCTGATGCTTTAAGTTAACTCTTTTAAGCTATAGCTAGCATTTAGCTACTTTTACTTTTTTATTTGGCTTTTTGTTATTTTTAGCTTTCAGGTTTTTGCTGACTTTAGCTGGGCTTGTGCTGCTTTTAGCTTCTAGTTAGCCTTTTGATACTTAAGATGCTTAGCTCTTTTAACTTTTTGCCTATAGCTAGCATTTTGCTACTTTTAGCTAACATTTAGCCTCCAGCTTTATGCTAAGTTTCCCCAGATTTTGCTGCTTTTAGCTCGTAGGTCACCTTTTCATACTTAAGTCTTAGTCTTTCTGATGCTTTTCATTAGCACTTTTAAGCTATAGCTAGCATTTTGCTACTTTTAGCTTTTTATTTAGCCTTTTCTTATTCTTAGCTTCCAGGATTTTGCTAAGTTTATCTATCCTTTTGCTGATTTTAGCTGGGCTTGTGCTACTTTTAGCTTCAAGTTAGTCTTTTGATACTTAAAATGCTTTTAGTTAGCCCTTTGAACTTTTAGCCTATAGCTAGCATGTTGCTACTTTTAGCTAACATCTAGCCTCCAGATTTATGCTAAGTGTTCCCAGATTTTGCTGCTTTTAGCTTAAGTCACAGCTTTGTTTCTGATGCTTTCAGTTAGCTCTTTTTAACTTTTAGCCTTCAGCTAGCATTTTGCTACTTTTAGCTTTCAGCTAGGAGTTGGTCAAACATGGATGGTGGCCTGTCGCCATGAAAAGCAGCTGGTTGTGTAATTGCCTGTTTCAGTGACCAATGGTTGTACGCCTACAACTGATTAAACTTTTTGGAGTCAGTCCAATTTAAAGATGGCCGCCACAGCTAATCACTTTTCGCCCGCACACAGATGCATGTAACTGTCGGTGACAGTAGCTGAGAGCTAAAAGCTGCTAATGCAGATATTTATTCTGTTATAAGTCAGTTTTACGGATATTCAGGTGAAATCTGGTGTGGTGGTTGTTGAGAGTCGTCCCCCGCAGGTTCTCTGAGAGCGGGCGATATGCATTCTGTTAGTCACAGCGAGGCGTTTTATAACGAGCTAATCAAGAATTAAAGCTTTTAATTATGGGAGCTTAATTGAATGTACGAGCACCACCGCTAGCTGCTAACGCGTTTCTCCGTTTGCCTTTTTTAATTAGCACCAAACCGCTGCGATTTTTCTCGGGAACGTTCTTGTAATTTCGGCTAATTGTTCGGAAATCAAGACAGAAGTTTCCAGGAAATTAGGAAGACCACTTCAAAATAAAGACTTGTCGATTTTTCTGTTTTTTTTTTTTTTTTTATTATTTCTCAGATTAGGTGCTCGAGTTTCACCTTTTTAAACGCAATTATCAGGGGGAAAAAAAAGTCTGTTTTATGAAAGCGGACGGAGGTTTTTCCTCCCGTCTGCCTGGTTGGACACGGACAAGGAACTGAGGACGCCGCGGGCCTGAGCGACCCGTTCGGGAAACTGGGCCAAACAAATAAATTCACAGACGGGGCCTGTGGGACGTTTAAATCAAAGATGGCCCCCTCCCCCCTCCCCGCCACTCCCTTCGGGTTTCTCTTCCTCACATCGTTTCGTGACTCAATCCTTCACTCCGGCGCTTCCAGGCTTCGGCTCCTTTTTGTCTCTCGACGGTTCTCCCCGCAGATCGCCGATTACTCAGAGCCGTCGGCGCCGCCGCGCTTTGATGTGTGTGTGTGGGACCTCGCCGGTGGAGAAGCGTGTGTGAAAGCTTCGCCGGCTGATTGAGTCCAGACGTCGCGGGGTTCAGGGTGCTTCGGGCCCGTCGCTCCCCAGGGTGCAGTAAAGCGATAGGGTGGTGCGCGGTGGAGGGGCGGGCCGGGGACGGAGGTCAGAGGCCAGAGTTTGGGGTGAGCCTTCAGGTGGGGCCGTCCTGCCTCACATCTGGGTTTCTGTTTGTCGTTTCCAGACCTAAAGAAGGAACAACTGTTTTAACTAAATAATACGTTGATAAGTAGATGGATTCAAGATGGCCTCCGCAGCCAGGATGACCAGGAAAACCACACACGGTCACAACAGATGGTAGTTCCTGAGAGTCGCAGTCCGAGGGAGTCATCTGGTAAAACATCATTTCTCAAGAAGATGATTTAAAACATACAGGACGGCGGGCGATAAGCATTTTACAACAAATCTTTTGGTTTGTTGACTAAATAATCTAATTATTTAAATATTAGGACGACATGAATCGTTACTGTTTAATATTCCGACAACTATCGGCTGAAATAAACCTTCTTCAGCCGCTCCTTGGCGCTCTGACCCACCTTCAGTGCGCCGTTAAGCCATAATGCTCCCACCTCCGTGCCTAACTGCAGGAATGGTGTTCGACAGCCAAACGCAGCGAGCCGTTTGGGTGTCTCATCTGACCGCAGCCTGTTCTCGCAGCTTCTCGGTTACTGTTATGCCCCTTTCACACCGGCTCTAAAAGGTCCCGGCTCCACTCTACTCCGCTTGCTTTGCGTGTGTTTCCACCGGCATTTTTTCGAGGCCGGTCCCTGCTTCTTTGGTCCCTGCTTCGGAGCAGGGCCAGCTGGGTGGGCAGAGCAAGCTTAGCTCCTGTTCACTCATTGGTCGTGGGTGTGACCAGATGCGAGCATAAAGAGCAAAGGTAGGAATGTAAACAACAGCGTTAGCTTACCCTGCAGCGTTTCTGCCGTCTGTCCCCCAGCTGAAGGCCTGTAAAGCCTGAAATCTCCGGCAGATAACAGCTGTCCTACTCCGCGCAACAATGGCGGCATCCAGAGCTTCCGTTGTTTACACAACTGGCGCTAAGTTTCGGTAGCGCACCGTGGCCCACCTCCCGCAACACGAGGAGGCGTTCCTCTGCTACTGACCAAACTGGCCGGTGTGAACGCGATGCATTCTTTATCGAGCCGAGTAGAGCCGGACTTCTGAATTAGAGCCGGTGTAAAAGGGGCATTAGAGAGGACGTGGACGTGGTTGGAGTGAGGACAGAGGACGCAGAGGACACAGTTAGATGGACAAAAGGGAGCTGGCGTTCTTGGTGACGGTGGTCCCGGCGGCCTTCAGATCAGCTCTCAGCTGCGGACCGATCCTTCGCCTTCATCAGAGCTTCTTTTAGCTCCTCCCAGTCTTCGGATCCTCCATCCGTTCCGTAATTGATCTTTAATTGATTAATTGATTGAGGATCGTCTGACTCCAGTAGATCAAACACTTATTTATCTCAGTGGTTTTCATTAAATTTGCAACTTTTATGTAATTTTGTCTGGATTTTAAATCAATATTTAATCAGTTTAACTGAAAATACCATAAAAATGAAAGATTATCGTTTTATTTTTGTTATTTTTTAACGTACAAAATCAGCAGGGAATCCTTATTTCTTCAAAACTGTGTGTAAATAAAGACATGAAAAGGTGACCAAAGACAGCGGACGTCCACCGTCCACGTCTCCGTCCCTCTGGGTTCGTTCCTCTGCGACGGGGGGACACTCGGGGGGACACTCGGAGGACGCTCGGGGGACGGTCGTTTACGGTGAGAGCAGCAGTCGCCTCCAGACAACAAGCCGAATGCGAGTCGGTGACGCGGAAACTGATCCGCTGCAGAAAAGTACTCGGATAAAAAAAAAAAAAAAACAGTTTTTTCAGACGTGAACCGAAGGAAAGAAGGACAAGTTAAAGATGCGGCGAGGACAGAAGTCAAACGTTTCTTTACGTCTGTTTTTAGAACGACCTGAACTGTTTTCTCGCTCTTATTTTGAAATTTTCAATCTAAAATCTGATCCACTCTGCAGAACTGAAACTAAAATGGTTCCTGATTGATTTTTATGAACGAGGAGGTTCAGATCATCTGGAGGCTGAGGAGAAGAGACAAACCATTTTGTAAAAAAAAGTTTGCAAACCTCGGCGGCTCCAAAGATGGACGACGGCGAGGTCGGGTCACCTCTGACCAAACGCCGGTTCTCAGGCTGAAGAATCGCCTGTCGGTGACCTCTGACCTCAGCTCAGAGTCCTAAGTGTCGGGGGCGTGAGAGGGAGGAACCCTGAGGTCGATCGGTAAACCGCGTGATCATTACCGGAGCGATCTGCTGCGTTCGGGTGCCGTCGGGACATCTGCCCGCCGAGCCTTTAGTTCCAACAGGAAGTCAGAGTTTCTGTAAACCATGTCATGTGATCAGTGTTTGTGTGTTGGGGATGACCCTCAACGACCACCACGCCGGACTTCAGCTCAATGAATGTAAAATCGAGCCATGTTTGTGTTGTTTAAGGCGGATTAGCTACGGCGGCCATCTTGGCTCCGTCGCGGTCCTGTCCTGCAGCTTCGGCGTCCTCCTCGTCCTCGCGCCGGCGGTCCTCCTGAGAGTCAAACCGTAGCTTTCTGGACCTTTTTTATCGCTTTCGTCGCAGCGAGCACAGATCCCAATTAACGGGAGCCATTTTTAAATTAAATAACTGAAAAATGTTGATTTATTGATGTCAAGAACATCAAAATTCGGGAACTTCAGACGTTCATCCAGTGATTACTTCAAGAGTTTCATTTAAATCCATCCAGTGGTTCATGAGATATTTCACTAACAGGCAAAGAAACAGAATTACATGATCGCCCGCCTTTCACTGTAGCGGACAATATTTACTTTAATTTTTTACTTTGGGGGGAAAATTGTAAAGACTTCCTGTTTTTGTCAGTAAAACTGAAAATGTTTGTTTTAGGATTTACTTTAAGGCCAAGTTGGTTTTCCAGGTTTTCATTTGATTGCTTCTGCAGACAAACGGCGTCGTACCCTGACCCCTGAAATCCACGTGCACGTTCAGGCGTGCGCTCGTTTAAAAACCTCGGATTCTTGCGATAAACTGTCGGCGGCCTGAAGCGTTTCAGAACACACAGGCGGGGTCAGAGGTCAACCACTCATTATCCCCCTGAAGACCAAAACTGAATTAAAATAGAAGCATTTATTTAAAACAAGTGACTTGAATGTGTATATGTTTGTAAATCCATGGGGATCAGCCTCATCTGAAGCAACAGAGGACTCAGGGCACAACCATGATGACTCACTGAAATGACATGAATTAGTTTCTATGAAT
>NC_051443.1:24826728-24829597 GCF_001649575.2 Kryptolebias marmoratus
CTGCACACAGTTGCAGCGCCTCCTACAGGAAACTGGTGGAGCTACGCAGAGAACCACGCCGTTCAGAAGCCTTGTTTGGATTCATGTTTTTATAAAACACTGAGGTCCGGACCTCGGTGGAATCAATGGGAGCCCTGCACACAGGGTGTGTGAGCGGTTCTGTCGGGCCCTGGGGGTTCAGTCTGGTCCCCCCCCCCCCGCTGCAGCTCTGACCTCCCTGACTCCACAGCAGCGCCGTCAGTAATTACCCGGCTCCATCCGTGTCGGACAGCAGGAGAATCACTTCTGTCAGTTTGGGAAAGATTCATCAGGAAAGGTCAGGTGACCCCGATGGACTCAGGCTGGCTCTGATTGGCTGCAGGGAGAGGGGGGGGGTTCGTTTGTTTTTGTTTTTACTTGGAAAAATGCCCCTCCTGATTAGCTGACATTAGCCCTCCTGTTTTTATTTAATTTATTTATTTATTATCACCTGCTGCCAAGAACGGTCAGAAAGTAATCCCTCGATCTACAAAATGATTTGCTTGGTTTAAGATGGCCGACGCAGCTAAGGGACCTTGGCGAACACAGAAATGGCTGCAGCTCGGGCGTGGTAGTAGCTGAGACTCGTCCCCGGCACGCACAGACTCCGAGTCTTTGTTCCAGACTCCCTTTTAGCCACGAAGGAGTCGCAGGTGGAGCTTCTGTTCCCGGCAGGTGGACGGACCGAGGATGAGGAGAGAAGCGACGAAGGGCAGAGAGGAGAGAGTTTTCTGTCCGTCTCTCGTGGGGAACGGGAGTTTAAAGTCAGGGTTGAAGCGAAGGATGAGACGGAGACGGGAGGTGGAATTAAGAGCTTGGTTTAGACCAGGGGTGTCCAATCCTGGTCCACCATCCTGCATGTTCCTCTGCTCCAACACACCTGCTTCACGGTTAAATCATCTCTTCATGTTCTGCAGAAGCCTGTTAATCACCCATTGATTCAGATCAGGTGTGTTGGAGCAGAGGAACAAGGAAAACCTGCAGGATGGTGGCCCTGAGGACCAGGATTGGACCCCTCTGGTTTGAAGGAGAGGTATTAAATGGAAGGTTAGATATCTAAGGAGGCGTTTGTATTCCTGTTTCGCTCCGAAGGTTCGTCCAGTGGGTGGATTTCGAGCCGTGAAACTCGGCTGCTCTGCGCCGGCGTTCCCGTTCTTCCCGTGCGAACAGGAATGAGACCGGATGAGACGGGTTAGAGGTTCTGCACCGTCAGGACCTCCCGCCGGGCTTCCTGGAGTCAACAGGCTCCGCTTCTCCGTCAGCGCCCAGTTGGACCGAGCCGTCCGGAGGACACGTTGGGTTTAAATCTGTGTGTGTGTGATTAACCTCCCGGCGGCGGCGGGGCTGTGAATGATGGGACAGGTGGGGGGTGGGTCCGGGGCCGTGTCAGGGTCACCAGGATGGACAGACCCCATCTGGTGAGCGGCCTGGTTTCAAACGGCGCCCCCCGGAGGCTGTGGTTGACGTAGCAGCCTGGAACGGTTCTTCGGTTCTCTCTGGGTGGAGGAACCCTAGAGAGCTGCCCCCCCCCCCTCCCCGTGTGACCCGTTTCTGTTCAGGAGGACCACCGGAGGTGACTCCCGTTTACCAGCAGAACCAGAACCAGGCTCAGGACAGGAAAGAGACGGAGACGAACAGAATGACGGGTCCAGGTGTGGTTTCTGTGGGAGGAAAGACAAACCGTTACAAATACAAACATGGAGAGCAGCAGAGTGAGGACATGTGGACAGTTTGTCCTCCAGCAGCAGAACTATAGGATTTATCAGACAGGAAGTCAGCCTGAGAACTGGAAGCTCCGCCTCCTGTTCTGCTGTTAGAACCTTTAGGAACCAGAAGGAAACCTGCAGCCTGAGAGCGAAGAGCTCTGTTAGCAAAATATGGAGCAATAAGATCTTTAATAAGAGGTGGAGATGACTGTTCATCCTCTGATAGCTGTTGTTTGTCTCCATCACTGAGTCGACCTGATTCTGTGGAAGGAGCTTTATCCTGTCGTGGAAGGGGGCGGGGTCATCCGGGAACGGCCCAGATGTGAGTGCAGCTGCTGTCAGACTCCATCATGGCATCGTTTTTGTTCTCGTAGTTCCGTTCGCCGCTTCTCGACACGAGGCCCCGGGCCGAACTGTTCCTCCCAGCTCTAACTGTCGCGTGATTGGTCAGGAGTTGTTGTGGGCGTGGCTACGAGCTTTAACGGAGCCATTTTGCTTCCTCTGAGAAGCAGCTTGAGGCCGTCTTCGCGGCTCTTCCAGTAAAACTTTGAAACCTCTGAGCTTAAAAAGATGGCCGACACGCAGGCGGCTCTTCGTGGAGGAAGCAGCTCGTGAAACCTACACTTCCTGCCGGGCGGCGTGCTGAACCACACGCACAAACCAGCAGGGAACAAAAATGTCTGCTGGGAGGAGGGGGGCGCTCAGGATCCGAACCCGACTCGTCAACACAGGTGTTGACACTCAACAGACACTCGTTGCTGTTCTGTGGTTTCGTTTGAACCCGGCAGGAAGCTCCGCTGATCCTGCAGCCCGTCTACAGTCTGTGATCCCCCCTCCTCCCCCCGGCAGACCATGAGACGGTCACACGCCTCCTGTTCCACCAGCAGCTCGTCTCTCAGCCCCACCTGGCCCCAGATCAGCTGATTTGTATTTTCTCATTAGGCAGCAGCAGATCACTCATGTGTGACGGGTCGGGCCAGCACCCCCCCGAGTCCACCGAGGTCCGGACCTCAGTGTTTTATAAAAACATGAATCCAAACAAGGCTTTTGAACGGCGTGGTTCTCTGCGTAGCTCCACCAGTTTCCTGTAGGAGGCGCTGCAACTGTGTGCAGCTGCAGCCAAACTCAATGTCTACGAAGAAGAG
>NC_051443.1:24830153-24832191 GCF_001649575.2 Kryptolebias marmoratus
AACTAATTCATGTCATTTCAGTGAGTCATCATGGTTGTGCCCTGAGTCCTCTGTTGCTTCAGATGAGGCTGATCCCCATGGATTTACAAACATATACACATTCAAGTCACTTGTTTTAAATAAATGCTTCTATTTTAATGAAGTTTTGGTTTATTGTAACTGATGTGCAGGGGGAGAATGAGTCTGGATACGGCCCTGGTTGGAACCGTCTCCATTAACGTCCCGCTCTCTTCTTCCAGGTTTTACCGCGGCGATTACCACATCGACGTCTGCATCAACGACTACCTGGACGTCTACTGTCCGCACTACGCGGGCCCGGTGTCGGACGAGCGGGCCGAGCGCTACGTCCTCTACATGGTGAACTACGACGGCTACAGCTCCTG
This sequence comes from Kryptolebias marmoratus, assembly GCF_001649575.2. Lineage (NCBI taxonomy): Eukaryota > Metazoa > Chordata > Actinopteri > Cyprinodontiformes > Rivulidae > Kryptolebias > Kryptolebias marmoratus. Next base: position 24,830,537 of record NC_051443.1, read on the forward strand.
CGACCACACCGCCAAGGGCTTCAAGCGCTGGGAGTGCAACCGGCCGCTGTCTCCCAACGGGCCGCTCAAGTTCTCCGAGAAGTTCCAGCTCTTCACGCCGTTCTCCCTGGGCTTCGAGTTCCGGCCCGGCCGAGAGTACTACTACATCTGTGAGTACGATCAGAACCCCGGAGGTCCGGTCGGATCCCGGTTAGAGGCCGCCGAATCAAACGGTTCAAACAAACGGGTCCGATTCAGTCCAAGTTTTCATTAATTCGGCTTAATTCTTAATTTTATTCAACGTAGTTATGTTTAAATTCAGTTTATTTACTTCCAATCCATATTTCTAATCACTGTCCAATTTAATTTAATTAGTCTGATTCAAATAAATAATTTGCATTTACACAGGCCAGTTTAATCCAGTTTAATGCAGTTTCATTCAAATTAATTATAATTCAGTGCTTTTCTGTTTCAAATAATTTAATTACATAAAGTCCAATTCAGTCCAGTTTAATGTCTGATTTAAACTGATATTCAATATTCTAATTATATTTATATTCATGTCAATTAAATCCAATTCAATCTTTCTTTAATTTGAGTAAAAATAATAATATTGGTATAATAATATAATATTGGTTTAAAGGCCAATTCAGTTTTAAGTCCAATTTACTGTTTCTTCAGTTTGTTCCACGTCGAGATCAAATAAATAAACTTTTATTTAAGCTTCTCTAAATTTGGTGAATAAATGAGTTCAGTTTATTTTATTGATTTGATTTCAGAACCGTCAAAATTCCAATTAATTCCCGTTTCCACGGAGACCAGTTCAGCCGATCGTGTTCATTTCATCCGACGCTTCGTGTCTCTAAAGTGTTGAAACGTTTGATTGCGGGTCGGACCCGAACGCGAGCGAGGGCGGCGCCCTGCGGGGGCCGGAGGAGACGCCGCCGCCGCGGGTTTCAGGGCGGCAGCTTCACGGGTTCGACCAGGAATAACGAACGGGAACGCTGCTCGGCTGAAACGGTTTGGAGACACTATCACCCGCCGCCTCGCGAGCTGATTTGTTAGCTCTCGGCTCGTTAGCTCTCGGCTCGATAGCTCTCGGCTCGTTAGCTCTCGGCTCGTTAGTTCTCGGCTCGATAGCTCTCGGCTCGATAGCTCTCGGCTCGTTAGCTCTCGGCTCGTTAGCGCTCGGCTCGATAGCTCTCGGCTCGTGAACGGGATGACTCTCGGCTACTACCACACCGAACTTCGGCTCCGTTTCTGTAACACTGACTGGATTTGACCATTTCTGTGTTTAATAAGGTCAGTTGGCTGTGGCAGCCATCTTGATTTGGCTCCAGCTGTTGAGGTAAACCCTTTTTTTTTAATTTATTTTTATTTATCCGCCCACTGGTTCATGAGATATTTTGCTAACGCTCCAAACAAAGCCAGGTGAACAAAGAGTTTGGAGACTTTCCGTCGAGTTAAATCTTGTTTTGTTGTTACTGCTGGTGCCGGAGTCAGATTCCATGTTTGGCAGCTGTTCCGACACCGAAGACGACGGCGAGAACGAGTCCCGTTGCGTTCGTAGGACACGGGCCCGGAGGGGACTCGTGTCCCTCCGTCTCGGTGAAGACAGACGCTCCTTTGTCCTCCTTTGTGCTGATTTGTTCCAGGCGTTGTGTTGAGCAGGGCGG
>NC_051443.1:24832618-24841958 GCF_001649575.2 Kryptolebias marmoratus
CCCCCCCGTCCCCCCGTCCCGCTCCGAACAGCCAGATCTGCATCATGAGGACGAGAAAACAGCTCGTCTTCTGTCCTCCATCAGCGAAAACAAACGGCTTTACTCTCCGAGAAAACCTGATCGTCACAAGAAAAGAACCATCTGATCGGCTGTTTTTATAACCAGCCGAAGGCTAATGTTTTCGCCTGTGTGTCTGTTAGCAAAATAACCCACAAAGCATGGATGGATGTCATCGTTAGACGGACTTTTTACAACTGATTGACCTCTGGAGTCGGTCCAGTTCAGCCGCTTTCCAGCATAAGACGGATTTAGTTTAAACTCCGGCGGGTGATAGGCATTCAGAGAGAGAGAGACGGTCGGATAACGAGGAGGAGGAGGAGGAGGAACGTGAGGAAGCACAGGGATAAGGACCCTCCGTTCCGTCAGGTTCTCCCTCGGAGCCGGCCGGATGAACACGCTGACTCCGACGTCAGAGTGTCGCAGTTTGGATCCGCCACGGATGCCTCATACGGTGACAGCTTCAACGCCGAATTAATTGGTGTTTGGGTGTGAAGCGTGTGCCTCGTTTCCACGGCGACCTGCAGCTCCGTCGGCACGAAGATCTGCTTCCGATCGGTTCCAGGAACGTGTCGGAACGAAGAGTCGGTCCGACGATGAACGAGAACGCAGCTCGACTTTCCACAGAGACGTCGTTTAAAATCGAGAATAAAAGCAGAGAAAAAAACGTAAAAATGACTCGCGCTAAGAGCCGAATGACAGCCGAAACTCACTAAAACAGATGTATCTGAGCGGTTACAGCTAAAAGCAACGGAACACGAGCTAAAAGTCAAACGTAGCTAATGCTAATGCTAAGCTACAAATAGCAACGTGTTAGCTAAACAGTAGAAGTAGCAAATGGCTAGCTAAATGTAGGAAAAGGCTAACTAAATGTAACAAAAGCTAACGGTAAGCTAAAAGTAGCAAATGGCTAGCTAAATGTTGGAAGTAGCAAATGGCTAGCTAAATGTACCAAAAGGCTGTGTGAAGGTAAAAAGTAGCAAAAGCTAACGCTAAGCTAAAAGTAGCAAAAGGTTAGCTAAATGTTGGAAGTAGCAAATGACTAGCTAAATGTAGCCAAAGGTTAGCTAAATGTTGGAAGTAGCAAATAGCTAGCTAAATGTAGCAAAAGGCTGTGTGAAGGTAAAAAGTAGCAAAAGCTAACGCTAAGCTAAAAGTAACTTGTTAGCTAAATGTTGGAAGTACCAAATGGATAGCTAAAAGTAACAAAAGGCTAACTAAATGTAGCAAAAGGTTATGTATAGGATAAAAAGAAGCTAAATCTAATGCTAAGCTAAAAGTAGCAAAATGTTAGCTAAACGTTAGAAGTAGCAAATGGCTAGCTAAAGGTATCAAAAGGCTAACTACAAGCTAAAAGTAGTAAAACACTAACTTTAAATATCAATGGACTGGCTAAAATTAAAAAGAAGCAAAAGGCTGGCTGAAAGCTAACAGCAACAGAACCGTAGCTAAATGCTAAAAGTAGCAGAATGTGAGCTAAAATCTGGCAGCAGCGTAAGAAAACAAAATGGGTTTAAATCTCCATGCATTTCAGAGGAGAAAATATTTGTAAAATAAAAAAGAAGCCGAAGTCCCAGCGGCCATTTCCTGAATGAGCCAAAGGTTTTAACGGAAGAACGGTTAAAACAACATGAAAGGTGTCTGTTAGCAAAATATTTCATGAACCACACGACAGATTTTAACAGTTATTGGATCTTCAACTGGCTGCTACAGCTAATTGGCATTAGCCAACACAAAAAACGGCTAAAAGTCATTTTAACTAACACTGAGCTAAATCCTGGGGTGGTCGTAGCTGAGAGTCACAACTCCTTCAGCTGGTTCTGTTTGAAGGCGTGAAGGCGGCGGGCGATATGCATTCCTTCAAGGAATGCTGGACCTTCCAATCCAAACCAGATTTTATGGCGTCGACATGAAGGAACCGTCGCTCCAGATGTTCTGTGTGAGAGTGGAGAAGGAACAGGAACGTTCCAGGAGATCTGGAACCAAAGCAGGAGCGTAAAGACACGAAGAACCGGGTCGGCGAAGTTCTGTTTGGGTTCCCAGATCAGATCAGCAGCAGTTGGAGACACCTGGCAGTCGGCAGGAAGTACCGCAGGTCAGGAAACGAAAAGAAAGGAAGTTTAAGTCACATCCAGATCCCCTCAGCTCTGCTGGAAAATTAATTCAGTAAAAAGGTTTTAATCTCTGCCTTTCACAATCAGGAAACACGGGAAATGAGATTTTGTAACAGCGAGCCACACATCTGCCCGCTGGCCAAATTAGACTTGGAAATATGAGGGTGACATTGACATAAAATATGGAGCGGAAACACTTTTCCATCAGGGCGAGAGGGAAGCTCGGGCGGCAGGACGGCGCTCTTCAGTTCGCGTTTAAAGGCGGATAAGTGCCGAACTCCTCGGGTGAAGGAACCATCGACCTTGTCGGATTGTCCGTCCCTCCCGATGTTTTTGTCTAAAGGTAGATTTATGTGTGAAGAGGAGATCTCAGGTGAAGTGAGGGGAAAAAAAAGTGTTGAGTGAGTTCATCGAGTTGTTTCATCAGATTCTGGGATACATTTAGTAGCAATTTACCAGGTATGTGCCTGGTTTTTATTAATTATTGGTTTTAACCATTAGTTTGTTGGTTTTGACCTTCAGATTGTCGGTTTAAACTGTCAATTTATTGGTTTAACTGTTGGTTTTCACCACCAATATGTTGGTTTTAACTATCAATATGTTGGTTTAACCATCAATTTATTGGTTTTAACCATCAGTTTGTTGATTTTAACCATCAATAAGTTGGTTTTAATCATCAATTTGTTGGTTTAACCATCAATATCTTGGTTTTAACCATCAACTTGTTGGTTTACCGTCAATATGTTGGTTTTCACCACTAAGATGTTGGTTTTAACCATCAATATGTTGGTTTTAACCGTCAGATTGTCAGTTTAAACTGTCAATTTACTGGTTTAACTGTTAAATTGATGGTTTTAACCATCAATCTGTTACTTTTAACCATCAGTTTGTTGGTTTTAACCATCAATATATGGTTTTAACCATCAATAAGTTGGTTTTAATCATCAGTTTGTTGGTTGTAATCATCAATATGTTGGTTTTAACTGTCAAATAGTCAGTTTAAACTGTCAATTTACTGGTTTAACTGTTAAATTGATGGTTTTAACCATCAGTTTGTTGGTTGTAACCATTAATCTGTTGGTTTTAACCATCAATATGTTGGTTTAACCATCAATTTATTGTTTTTAACCATCAGTTTGTTGATTTTAACCATCAATAAGTTGGTTTTAACCATCAGTTTGTTGGTTTTAACCATCAAGACAGTGAATTTTATAATTGATATGTTGGTTTAAGCCATCCTTACATTGGTTTTTTCCATCAGTATGTTGGTTTTCTTGATCAGTACTTTGGTTTTTAAGGCATTAATTATGAATCTTTGAACAGAAAACAGGGGAAACTGGATTCGGGCTGTTCTATATTCACTGTGTTGACCATTTATTCAACGTTTACAGTAAATGTTCTTAAATCTCAAATATGGAACAAAAGAATCAACTGAGAGTTGATGAATTAAGTAAAACTGCAACGACTCAAACAACAGATCTAAAAATAAATTATTCTGAAAACTGAAATAATTATATTATGTAAAGTTCTTTCTGGTTTTTGTTCAGATGAAGCAGAAGTGCAGTAATCAGTGTCCCGTTTTTCTCCACAGCCTCCGTCACCGACGTGAGAGGAAGGAGGAGCTGCCTTCGCCTCAAAGTCTTCGTCAGGCCTCAGAGTGAGCGGCGTGGCTGTTCTTATGAGCTCAGACGCGACCTTTGACCCCGTCTAATCTTCAAATCTGCTCTTTGTTTTCCAAAGACAATTGTGTGAAAAGCCCCGGCGGCACGCAGGAGGGCGTGGACTTCGACGAACACAGCAACAACTCCATCGAGCCCAGAGGTGGGTGACGGGTTCGGTGACGGGTCGGAACCGAACGGATCAAATCCCAGATCCGCTCCGGTTCCTCGCCGGTTCTTACGCGTTTCCTGTTTCCTGTCCCCTCAGATGGCATCGGCCACGAGTCGCCAGAACCAGCCAGAAGGGACGTGAACTCCGCCGCCCGGCGCCGGATTTCGGTCCTGCTGCTCAGCTCCGCCCTCATGCTCCTGGCGGCCATCTTGTCGTTATAGCGGGGCGTGGAATCCTTCCGGGAACGGAGCGTCCCGATTGGACCACAGGTTGCTTCAGCCCAGAAGGAGCACTTTCAGACGGCGTCTCCTTCCGAGGGAGGCAGGACTTCGGCAGCGAAGCTCCTTTTTTTTTTTTTTTTGTAAAAACTAATTTGATTGGAGGCTCGTGGAACGGTTCCTCGCCTGTTCGCCTCAGGACGCAGATCTTACACCCGTTCGTTCGTTCGTTTAACGAGGAGGAGCTCACGCTTTTAATTTTTAAAAATCTCTTCACGAAGGACACGATGAGGACACTCGTTAGCTTGACTAGCAAACAAACAAAAAAGAAAAAGAAAAGCACAACTTCGGTTTAAAAAAAAAGGAAGTTTACAGACTTTTATTTGCCTTCGGGGAAAATCACGACTCACCCGGAGGAGAAACAGGAAGTGGACTGCTGCTGACTTCCTCTCAGGTTCAACAGGAAGTGGCGTTATGGTTTAACGAACTAACACGTCTGATTTTTTTAACGGTAGCAGCCGACAGGTGTACAGAATATGTTTGTTTTTCTTATTTATTGTGAATTCTTTCTGCTTTTTTTTCCCCTGCTTTGTACGATAGAACGGCAATAAAAGCCACGCCACAGCTTCTTCTTCTTCACGGTTTTTCAAACATATTTGAGTCGACGGATCAGAGTTTCGGTGTTCATCCTCACAGATTGTTTCACTTCTTGTTTCTGTGACTTTTTTAACGTTTTTTTTGTAAATACGGAGTTCAGGGACGAGTCCACGCCTCAGCAGAGGGAAAGAAATCCATTTATTTTTAGTTTCGAGGGAAAACCTTCGTGTTTAAATAAAGTAAATATGAGTCAGAGCTGGGTTCAGGTTCCATCTTTGATGTAGTGTGAAACGGCGTCTGGACTGAAATACTCCGGGGGGGGGGAACCCCGGTGGATCGGTTATTTCAGGAATGAAAAACTGACCGCCTGTGGAGACGGGAGGTCACAAACCGGACCTCTGCAGGCGGTGGAACTAAAAACACGTGAAAAAGCTCGTTGTTTTAACCGTTAGCTGACCGAAACCAGAGTATTAAAGCCACCGTTGGAGGGAAAAAAAATCAGATTCTTGCTGAAATTTAAAGGAAATAAAACAAATAACTAAAAGCCTTTTAGAGATTAAGACCAGCGAGTTAAAAAAAGAGTAAATTCAAACATTTAAATCGTCTTTATTTGTTCGCTAACGGTGCTTTTTTTTCGACACGCCTGCCGTTAATCCTCGGAAAAATGACCAACAAGTCAGGGTGTCCTCCTGCGGTCGCATTTTATTTTGAAAGCGTGCGGAAGCGGAAGGTACAGTAAAAGGTGAGCTCAGTGAAAATGAAGGAATGCGCGGCACACGTCTCTGTACCTGAAGCCTTTGAAACGAACAGCTGTCCTGATTAGCGCTCGTTGAGACGAATTCTCGGCTCAGGCGAAATATTCCCGGGAATCTCTGCTCTTTGAAGGAAAATCGAATGATTGCAAGAAATTCAAAAAATGCCGAGCCGGTTCTACGTTCTAAACCTTTCCGTCACCTTCAGTTTCGTCTTACAGTTAATTAAAATTAATTTGGTTTATCGTTAGCGCCAAACGACAGCAGCTAGCTGTAGCGCTTCCTGTGCAGGCCGGGACGCTTCCCGCAGGAACGACCGTTTCACAGCCGTGTTTGTAAAAACGGCGTCCACGAGAGACTTTTTAAAACAGCAGCGTTTCCCTTCGATCCCGCTCCGACCAGCCGTTAGCTCGTTACAGAAAGGAGCCCCACTTCAAATGATCCGAACTATCCCTTTAAGGTGTTACCGAATCATAGATGCTTTTAAAAATAACAACATAACAGCGAAGAGACGCTTTAATAAAAAGTTAAAAAGTCATAACTTCACTAGAATGTGATAAAATGTACAGTAGAATCATAAGATTTAAAAAATATATAAAATTTATGAAAAATACGAATATTATTAAAGTGATAATTTACAAAAATCTTATTAAATATTAGAAAAAAGACTTAAAATTTATGTTAATGATGAAAATTTTACAACCTTCTTATGTTTATTTCTTTTAAGAGGACTTTTTGTTTGTTTGTTATCAGTCAGTGTCTTACCTGCAGTAGATTTGAGAATTTCTCCCTGATTCTCCAAGTTCAGATTGCCTTGGCTGCCACCTGCTGCAGGTAAGATACTGTCTCCACACGAACCTGTTTTTATTAGAGGAATAACCTTTAATCGTGGCTCTGATACTCCACGTTAGCTCGAAGCTAACTCCCGGTGATTTTTAGTCAGAAAAGATCCGAAACGACTTTAATTCTTTCAGTAAAAAAACTTTAAAAACTCTTTTATTTGTCGTAAACTCGGTGGAAGAAATTAATTTTTCCTGATATCGTTTGATGAATTAATCAGGCGATGATTTGTTGCATCGGGAGCGGAAACAATCGCCTCTTACATACGAGAAGAAAACGGTTTTCTGGATACCGTGTATCCCCGCGAGTTAAGATGGCGCCTCGTTCGCGACGTTTGATACGAAAACGCTGACTTTGTTTTTCTACGTCTTTTGTATAAAAGAAGAATCGACGTTAAACCTTCGGCCGGGTCACAATCAGGGCTCAGACGCTCGGTTTTTATTCCCCTCCGGCTGTTTTTAGCTCTCATGTTTCTGTAAACAGGAAGTGGGAGGCGTCCTCGTCGTTTCGCCGCATCTGTTCTCCATTTTCATTCTCGGCCGTTTCGTTCTCGTTTTGTCGGCACAGATCTGCACGTTCCTCTGTCCGTTGTGTCCGATTGAATCTTTCCTGTCTTTGTTTCCTTCACCAACTTTTCTACGAAAAAAAAAAGCGGCCATGTTTTTGTAAATACACGTGTTGGAGCAGCTTTGATTAACGAAACGAAACGAGAAAAAAAAAGTTTAATAAATATTTCTTTGTCGTTGGAAGTGGTGCGTCTGATTTATTTGCTGAAATTCTGCGTCTGTTAGCGTCGACATGACATGAGGCCAAATCAAGATGGCCGCCGCAGCTGTTCGGATTCAGCTAACAAAGATGGCTGCAGCTCAGGTGGTTTCACAGATGTGCGGCGAGATCGTAGCTGACGAAGAGCAATGTCTGAAGATCCTCCTGAGGCCTGAAGAACAAAAACAACCTTCGCTCTTCCTCCTCTTCCTCTTCCTCATCCCAGGCCTCCTCTTCCTCTTCCTCATCCCAGGCCTCCTCTTCCTCATCCCAGCCCTCCTCCTCCTCTTCCTCATCCCAGCCCTCTTTTTCATCGTCCCAGGCCCCCTCTTCCTCATCCCAGCCCTTCTCTTCCTCCTCCTCGTCTTCGATGACCAGGAGGTCCATTTGAATCTGGATTTTACTCAAAGACATAATTTGTTAACAAAATAAAAGCTCGTCTTTGGTTTTAACCATTGAAGTTAAAAAAAAACAAAAAAAACTTACTTCTTTTTTATTTTTGCAGTTGCCGTTTTTCTAATTTTGTTTTCAAAACAAAAAAAAAACAAAAAAAACACAAAACGCTTGTTTTGTTTTTGCAATTTTATTTCGAAACAGAAAAACCCAAAGAACGAACCGAATAGGATGAAGATCTGCAGCTTCGTCCTCCAGAGCCAACTAAACCCGAACCTGAGGAATCGAACGGTCGTCTTCAGATCAGAATCTTCCGAACTTTCGTTCCCCGCCCGTCTCGGATGGAGCTTCTTAACGCTCGAACCCGCTCCTCAGAGCCGGCGACCTTCGACCTCACGGCAGCGCAGCCGCAGACCTCGAGGACGAACTCATTTCAGGAGTGGCGGAGAGGGACGGGGGCCGAATTACCGAGCTCCCCCCGTGTTCCCATAATAGAGGCCGCACAATGGCCGCGGCAGCCAATCCTCCGCCCCGCTGTTCTAATGAAGCCCCATTCAGTTTTATGTAGGCCATCTGTACGGCTACTCGAAGCTAAAAATAAAGCCTGAGTGGAGCGGAGCGCGTTCACCGCTGAATGGGGTCTCTGAAAAGGAGTCGTGATTGACTCGAGGCTGCTCGCCCGATCGGGATGAATCTATTATTCCGAACCCAGACGAGGCTGAAGGGAAAGAAATGAGTCGTTTCAAAACGACCTCTTGTTCTGCTGCAGCTATCACTGTTTACAGTAATGGGGGAAAAAAAACAGGTTTTATGTTTTGGGACGTAATAAAACTGATCTGGTCTTCAGGTTCTAAAATGATTCAAATCTGACCTGAAATGAGCCGAGTCGTTATTTATTAAACAAAACCAGTGGGTTCCTGTTTGTCTCTGATGGTTGTGGAGGAGTTGTGGCCCACTCTTTCTGCTCAGCTCTCTGAGGTTCTGGTTCTGGACCGTTCTGTTGGCCTCACATCCGACTCCAGAATCAGCCCAAACCATCAGCCCTCCACCACCGTGCTGACAGCTGCAGTGCATTCTGGGTAAACATCTGTCCTCTGGTTCTGGTTCTGGTCCAGAAGTCTTCTGGTTCCTTCTTAGACAGAAGAGCCTTTAACCTTTGACCTTTAACCTGCTGACTGAGGCCTGTATTGTCTGAGGTGGAGCTCACTGCACGGTCTGACCTTCAGGGTGAACCTGGTTTGATCGGTAGCTGTCTGAAATGTTTCCTCTTGTGAATAATCTTCCTCTCTGTGGAACGATGGACTCCAGATGACCTTTGACCCTTCTCAACAGCTGCTCCTTAGGTCTGGTTCTGTTTCAGAAGTCTTGAACCTAAGTTGAGCTGCCATGTTGTAACCTTTGACCTGCTGACTGAGGCCTGTAGAGTCTGAGGTGGAGCTCATTGCACGGTCTGACCTTCATGTTTCCTCTTGTGAATTATCTTCCTCTCTGTGGAACGATGGACTCCAGATGACCTTTGACCCTTCCCAAGAGCTGCCTCTCTCAGGTCATTGCTGATGTCTTTCCGCCCTGGTGTTGTGTTAACCAGCATCACCACCATTAAAGTTGTCTTAAAATGGCAGCGATCCCCTTTAGTCTCGAAGGAGCTGGTTTTCCTAACAGCCCTCAGCAGGTAGAGTAACTGTGATCCCTCACCAGCGACTGTTACACGACAACAAGCTGAAAGCACCTGGGACTCCCAGCCCGGGGGCCCCCGGGGGCCCGCCTTGCTCCC
>NC_051443.1:24842951-24845353 GCF_001649575.2 Kryptolebias marmoratus
GGGGGGGGGGGGGACTCATCCACGCCACGTTGGCGTCTCACGCCCTCGTAAATACTTAGACGGCCCGCAAATACACCGGAATGTAAAAACCTCCGTCCTCTTTCGGCGTTTTTGTCGCACAGTGAGCTTCGTTTGGTTTTGGATGAGCCGAACCGACGCAGCCACCCAGGAATCAGAATAAATCTGGACGCTTCGCCTCCATCGTAAGACTCTCCTTCGGTTTTGGGGGCGACAACCTAAAGTCTTTCCTCTCGAGGACTTCCCCTGATTGTGGTTTCATACCTGGAAGTTCCACCGGGAGACTCGGCGGCGCCTTTAGGTCTTCCACTTTGACACCAAAATGGGTCCCTAGAAGGGGTCGAAAGGAGGACTAAGGTGTCACTAAAAGGGGGTCATAGAGGAGGTTTAAAGGGGACCCAGTTATCGGTAGAAAGGGAGATCCGGATCTTCGCTGGAGTGGGTCGAAAAGCGGGTCCAGGTGGGCTCCAACGCAGCGAAGTACGTCCAGACGGAGGAGTCCGTTTCTGTTTGGCTGGGATTTTGGTTCTGGGTCATAAATTTGGATTTTTAGCCACAAATAAACAAACGGATCAATAAATCGACTTAGCCCACATTTGAACCAGGGCAGAAGGAATTTGGTTGGATGTTTGCCCTGAAAAAAGGTCCAACTTTTTCTGCTGGTGTCACCAAACAATAGGAAGTAAAGAAATAACAGTTTTAGGTTGGATTTGTAGGGTATTTTGGGGAAGATTTAGATAAAAATGAGCATATTGTAAAAGTTTGTGCCCCCCTAGAGGGTTTATTCTGGGTCCTAATGATCTTCCCGGGGCTCAGACTCCTCGGACCTCGATTCGATGGCGGATCTTCCAAACCTGAGGCAGGAGGAGGGAAACAGCGTCCGAGCGGGTTTTTACCGACGTCACGAAGAAGAGACGGCGAATCGGCGGAGGTCAGGCGGAGGTCAGGCCGAGTTCTGGAAGATGAGACTCTGTGAGCGCGCTCGTAGGAATGTCGGGGAAAACAAACCCAAGCCCGTGTTTGGCTGTAAAAAGAGCCGCGGGAGGATTTAGCGGCCTGCTGGGTGGAGCTGCGGCGTTCGGCTGCGCGGGAACACCTGTGCAAACAAAACAAGTCCCGAGAAGAAAACAGCTTCTCGAGACCTCGCCGCGAAACTGAATCTGTAAAGTTTGTGCAGAGACGCGTCCCTCGCACGGTGGATTTTAGTATCGGCTTACGGGGAGCGACGCTCCGCTGGGAGACGGTTTCAGGCGGCGGGAACGTTTCAATAAATGAGTCGTTCTGTTCACGAGTTTGAGTTTAGTGTGGATCTGATCCAATCTGTAAATAAGTTCAACCAGATTTAAGCAGCGGTGAAGCTTCCTGTTAGTGATCATGATTGACTGCAGCTGGTAGTTTCTCTTTGCTGGCATCAGTCAGACCGACACTCGTCCGTCGAACTCGGATAGAAGGAAACTGCTTCAGATGTTCGAGAACAACCAGGAACCACCAGTGTCCCTGTCCATCAGTGTCCCTGTCCATCAGTGTTTCTGTCTACTAGAGTCCCTGTCCAACAGTGTCCCTGTCCACTAGAGTCCCTGTCCACCAGTTTCGCTGTCCATCAGTGTTCCTGTCCACCAGTGTTTCTGTCCACTAGAGTCCCTGTCCACCAGTTTCGCTGTCCATCAGTGTTCCTGTCCACCAGTGTTTCTGTCCACTAGAGTCCCTGTCCACCAGTGTCCCTGTCCACCAGTGTCCCTGTCCACCAGTGTTCCTGTCCATCAATGTCCCTGTCTATTAATGTCTCTGTCCATCAGTGTCCTTGTCGACCATTGTCCCTGTCCGTGTCCCTGTATACCATGGTCCCTCTCTACCAGTGTCCCTGTCCACTAGTGTACCAGTTCACTAGTGTCCCTGTCCACCAGTGTCCCATCATGTCCCCACCCACACTTTCGTTCCATTTTTCGATGATTTCAGTTCCGTCAGCTTGTTTTTTATTTAAACCTGGACATTTGTATCTGAGATTTTCCTGTCAGAGGACGTCTCCTGAGCAGGAAAGACGCTCTCAAGACAGGCCGAAGACGCCGAAGACGACTTTGACTGTTTTGAGACAAAAATTGTTGCGGGACTCTGTGCCTCTGCGACCGCAAAAGACACTCTGGAGACATTTCAGAGTCCACGAAGACCCCGACTCAGAACCCACAGGAGCTGCTGACGTCCCAGATGTTTTTGTCCGGCCTGGGACGATCTGAGCGGCGATGGTTTCAGCTGGTCCAGACCGTGGTTCTGTCTTTGGGGGACAGACTAGAGTCCCCGTCTCAGATGCCTTACATGGTGTCAGAGAGAAAACACTGAACTGAACATCGTTAAATCAGATTATGGCTAATTTTGTCCCAGTCTGGTGG
>NC_051443.1:24856795-24861116 GCF_001649575.2 Kryptolebias marmoratus
TGTGCACCGCTCATTATTAGCCAGTCATGTATTGTCGTCTGAGCTAATTAATATCTGCGCGCCTCGGGCTCTCAGCATGCATCGCTGCATGTCGCCCACACAGCCAGCAGACATCCTGGCGAATCGAGGCGACGCACAAAGAAGAGTTGCTGGAGACAGATGTTTACTCTGCGAGTCCTCAGCAGGTTCTCAGAGAACCGCAGACGTCAAACGGAGAAAAGCAGCTTCAACATTTATCCAAAGTTCACGTGTCGGGTGAATTATTTCGCCTTCTTTCGGCTCGCTGTTCACTAATTCAAGCTCCTCAGTTTCATAACATCAGATCCTTTTCTCAAAACATCAACTTTTACTGAAATATTAACAAAATTCTTGGATATCTGACGTTGAATGGACGCATTCTTTATCCTCAGTTTATAGTTTTGTGTCATTTCCATTTTTTTGAGGCACTTTAGCTTAAAAAAATCAGAAAAATTGTTCATTGTGACTCATTTAAGCATCTAGATTATCCTTTGATGCTTTTGGAGTCTAGATTATCCTTTAAAGCTTTTGAACTCTAGATTTTCCTTTGATGCTTTTGGAGTCTAGATTATTCTTTGATGCTTTTGGACTCTGGATAATCATTTGATGCTACTGTACTCTAGATTATCATTTAAATAAAAACTGTTCATTGTGACTCATTTTGTGCAAAAGGTTGTGGTAATTTATTAGTTAAAACGTGTTATTCTTTAATTTAATGAAGTTTGAGCACATGATAAACACGTCAGAGGGCCGGAGTTAGCATTAAGCTAAAATAATCTTCACGCTCACGTTACAGCCTCTCAGCCGAACCCTCAGCCTCGTTCTGATGATGAATTCTACCCAAAACTAATGAAAAGAAAAGGAAACCGTAAAACAGCCTCCTGTTTCGGCTCTTATTAGATCCTGAAAGTAGTGCTGTGTTCGGAGTGGATGAGCAACATGGAATTACTGATTGTCTGTTCTGGCTTTTCATGTTTCCGCGTCCTCCCGTGACTCAACGTCTCCTCCGTCTCGTATTTCCCCCCTCCGGTTTCCACGCCGGCGTCAACCTGAGCGGCCCATAGACAGAACCATCAATTACACGGCGGTCAAATGACGGCGAAACCTCCTGAAACATTTAACCAACTAGCCAGGATTAAACGAACAAGCCACGACAAAGATAAACAGGAGTCTTTTCTTTGACAAAAGGAAGCTACTAATTACATCCGAATACAGATCTGACTGCACGGGCAGATAACCGAATCCATAACCCCCCCCGGGTTTCTGAAACCACAACAGCAAACTGCAGGAAACTCCCAGAGAGAAGCTCTTCAGCCAAGTTTGATCATTAATGGCGAAAAAAAAACCCAAAAAGAACGGCTCATTACTAACAAACATAATGAGCTCTGATTTCATGTTTGATCATTAAAGCTCCTCGTCACAGCAGGACGGAGGAGAAGCTCAATGTCAGTCAAAGAGAAAACTTTTGACTCGGGATTCACCTTCACAATGCTTTTTAGTTTTTATTTTTCCATTTGTATTTTGAAATCTAACTACTTTTAGATACTTTGTGCTAAAAATAAATAAATAAAAAAAACTTTGTACTGTTTTAACATCAATCTAAACGTTCAGCTCATTCAGTAGATGGCTGTTTTTATGCTTTTAGCATCTAGATTATCTTTTAATGCTTTTGAACTCTAGATTGTCCTTTAATGCTTTGGAACTATATTATCCTTTGATGCTTTGAACTCTTATCCTTTGATCCTATTGGACTCTGGATAATCGTTTGATGTTTTTGATATTCTTTGATGCTTTTGAACTATAGACTGTCCTTTAATGCATTTGAACTATATTATCCTTTGATGCTTTTGAACTCTAGATTATCCTTTGATGCTTTTGAACTATATATTATCATTTGATGCTTTAGAACTATTATCCTTTGATGCTATTGGACTCTGGATAATCGTTTGATGTTTTTGATCTATATTGTCCTTTGATGCTTTTGAACTCTAGATTGTCCTTTGATGGTTTTGTAGTCAAGATAATCCTTTGATGCTATTGTACTCTAGATTATCATCTGATGCTTTTGATCTCCATCTTGTCCTTTGATTCTTTTGAAATCTAGATTATCCTTTAATTCTTTTGGATTCTAGATAATCCTTTGATACTTTTGGCTACCCTTTGGAAACCTTTATCTACACTTTTGCTAATTTATCTTTTAGCTAGCCTTTTGCTGTTTTTTGAAGTGTTCTGCTTCCTTTAGCGCTCATCATTCACGCTCAATTCTCACAGAAAATACGACGTTTCAAATAAATTATAACAACACAAGGAATTAGCCTCGTCTTCTGTCTCTGTCCTCTGCTGGACGCCAGAGGACAGCTCATGTCTCTGAGCAGGATTACAGAAAACTAAAAGCCTGAAGGCCGAAGCCACTGAATCACACTTGTTCTATTAGAGCAGAGTGGAGGGTGTTTATTACAGCTTTAAGCAGGCAGCAGTGAGAAGAAGAAGCGACAGGGATGTAGGGGGATAACGCTTTCTGAAATTTTACTCTAAGTGGAATTAATTTCTGGACGTCCCAGGTGTTGCTGTGGAAAAAAAAAAACCCATCTGGTTCATTAATTGGAAGTTATTCCAGACGATTACTGAAACCCCGAAGGAGCTGCAGTCCACTCTCTCCGCACGTAGATTGAATTTCATAAATAAGACACCACCACGCTCGCCTCCCGGGAGCCGCTCGACCGGGTTTTTATGGCCCAACATCGATTATCAACAGTTCAAGGTAGTTTACGCTCGTTGTGGGAGGAAAAACTCGCAGGTGGAGGAGAAAATGAAACCTTCAAGTGAAAGAAAAAAAGAAGCTTTTGGGATCATCCAGACAGTTTAAAATCTATTACTTTAATTTGAAATACACACGAGCTTTTCTTTTTCCACCAGAAATGTTTTCTTATGCATAAAAACATGAGGCGAAAATGGTTTTAGAACCTGGAATTATGTTTAAGAACCAAATAATTGAAAAGTAAGTGATATTTAGATGCACGGAGAATACTGAGTTGGTGTTTCCTCCCTCTGGGTTCATAATGATTTGATTTAAACACTGTGCTGCCAAAAGTATTCACTCACCCACCCAAATCATTGCATTCAGGTCAGGTCAGGGCAAAAGTCCCGACCCCCGGTAACCCCGACACTTACCGCTGACCCCGCCCCCCCCAGGGCCAAGAAAACCAAATCACACCGAGGCGTTCCTGTTGGCTCGCTAAATGGATCCACGTCTTGTTGCAATTGTGGTCAAACCAAAGTATGTGCTGTGGATGACTCTCAGCTACTACCACGTCGGATTTTAGCTCCATGTCTGTAAAACTCATAGAGTTAGAGCCATTCTTGTGTTGGGCGCTGTTGATTAGCTGTGGCGACCATCTTGTGCTGGGTTGGCTCCGAAAGTTAATCAGTGGTGGACGTTCATCCAGTGATTAATCCCTGAAAGTTTCATTAAAATCCATCCAGTGGGTCAGGAGATATTTTGCTAACAGACTAACAGGCTTGACTCTAATTAGTTGATAGCAAAATTCTAATTAAAGATCTTGTGTGATCGGTTGGTGCTCAAATCATGTGATGGGGATCAGTCTCAGCTACTACAGCGCCAAATTTTAGGTTCTTATCTGCAGGTTTGACTGAGTTATAGCAGTTTTTGTGTTTTTAGAGATCCGTCAGCTGTGGCGGCCATCTTGAATCAGGGTGAGCCCGAAAGTGAATCAGTTGCAGATGTTCATCCGGTGATTACTTTCTGCAAGTTTCAATAAAACTCATCCAGTGGTTCATGAGATATTTTGCTAACAGACACAACCAAGCCTGAACATTATCCCTCCCCCCACAGTTTAAGGAAACGTTTCTCCTCATCTCATTTGGGGTGAGATGTGGGTGAGAGGGGGTGAGATGGGGGTGAGATGGGGGAACCGCTGCTTGG
This sequence comes from Kryptolebias marmoratus, assembly GCF_001649575.2. Classification (NCBI taxonomy): domain Eukaryota; kingdom Metazoa; phylum Chordata; class Actinopteri; order Cyprinodontiformes; family Rivulidae; genus Kryptolebias; species Kryptolebias marmoratus. The sequence goes on from NC_051443.1 coordinate 24,860,757, forward strand.
CACATTTCAGAGATCATCGATGCGATCGTCGTCCAGAAGAGCCAATCAGTCGCCGGGGATCCCCGCATCATCTGCTCCATCCAGCACCGTGAGCGATTGCGACACCTGTAATTGGATTCACTCTGCGAAACAACGGAACAAAAAAAAAAAGAAAGAATTTTAAAAATGAGACACTTAAACGGAAACGGTGACGCTCCGGCGGCGCATTTATGCAAAAAAAAAGAAAAAAAAACTCTGAGCCGGAGCTTCTCTGAACGGCCGTTATTGAATTTGTCTGTTTCCTCCTCAGCGGCCCAATCCTTCCTTCTGTCTGCTGCATCCATCACACACACACACACTCTCACACACACACACACACAC
>NC_051443.1:24861547-24897393 GCF_001649575.2 Kryptolebias marmoratus
GGGAGACGGGACGGGAACAGGGGACGGGGGATGGGAGGCGGGGGATGGGGGGACATGAGACGGGGGACAGGGGACGGGAGAGGGAGGATGGGAGATGAGAGATGGGGGATGGGAGACGTGGGACGGGAGACAAGGGACGAAGGACGGGAGACGAAGGATGGAGATGGGGACGGGGGACAGGGGACGAAGGATAGAGACAGGGGACGGGAGACAAGGGACGAAGGACGGGAGACGAGGAATGGAGACGGGGACGCGGGACGGGATGGGGGTTGAACTGTTAGCTCGGACAGATCTCCTTCCGACCATCAGAGCCGACGGACGCCAGGAAGGCCAGACGCCGCTTTCAAGATGGCCGCCTCAGCCACGCCTCGCTGTGACCCGCCGAAGCTCGGGCTGCGAGTCGAGGACGACCCTCAGCTACCACCGCGCCAAACTGCAGCTCGGTACCTGTAAAACTGTGGCGGCCATCTTGAATCAAGTTGAGTTAAGTTGATCAACTTTCTGAGTTTTATTCAAATCCATCCTTTGGTTTGTGACGTATTTTCTAATTTCACTGATTTTTAAAAACTGTATTCAAATAAAATAAACATTCCTACTATGATCCGTGGTGAGAAACAGGCGAGAACATGATCACCTTTGGGCGATAATGGGACGTTTGAGATTAAACCAGAAATAACATCAGGCTGACAATATCGCCCCCTGCTGGCGGACCTGGATCCATCATCCAGAAGTTCTGATCCGAGACTGAAAACTGTCATAAAATCTGCATCTTTGTGTTTTTATCAAATTTAAATCAGTAAAATGGAACAAAACTGGAAAAAAAAAAAAAAAAAGTTAAACAAAAACAAACTTGAAGGAATGCTTATCGCCCGTCGGTGTTCTGCTGTCGGGGACGACTCTCAGCTACCACCACTTCTGATCAGGTTGACTCTGAGAGTTCACTTCCTGAAAGTTTCCTTAGAATTTGTCGGATTCGTGATTTGTCCCGTCACCACAAGGTCCGGTTCTGTAAAGGTCCGGTTCTGTAAAGGTCCAGTTCTGGGCAAAGATCCGGTTCTGTAAAGATTATGTTCTGTAAAGGTCCGGTTCTGTAAAGGTCCGGTTCTGTAAAGGTCCGGTTCTGGGTGAACTGGAGGAGAGCCGGCGGTTATCATCTAGCTAACTCTAGCTTTTAGCTATGGTTTTGCTAATTTTAGCTTTTGGTTATCATCTAGCTAACTCTAGCTTTTAGCTATGGTTTTGCTAATTTTAGCTTTTGGTTATCATCTAGCTAACTCTAGCTTTTAGCTATGGTTTTGCTAATTTTAGCTTTTGGTTATCATCTAGCTAACTCTAGCTTTTAGCTATGGTTTTGCTAATTTTAGCTTTTGGTTATCATCTAGCTAACTCTAGCTTTTAGCTATGGTTTTGCTAATTTTAGCTTTTGGTTAATGTGTTGCTAATTGTAGCTTTTACTACAGTTTAGCTTTTGGCTATTGTCTTGCTAATTTAGGTTTTGGCAACAAATTTCCTACATTTTAGCTTTTTGTGAATGTTATGCTAACTGTAGCTTTTAGCTGTGGTTTTGCTCATTTTAGCTTCTATAAAGTGTCTTCTTACATTTTAGCTTTGGTAGAACGTCTAATTAACTGCAGCTTTCAGCTATGGTTTCGCTAATTTAAGCTATTTCTGTGTTTTCTAAGGTCAGCTGCCGTGGTGGCCATCTTGAATTTGGTGACTCTGATGTAGATTTTTATCTAAATGATCTTTCGTGAAAAATGTGTTCCACCACGCCGTTACAGAGATGCTAGCTGCTAGCTGCTAGCATGAAATCTAGCTGAGATGTTTGCCTTTTCGTGGGCGAACACTTCGCCTGATGTTTGTTTGACGAAGGGAACCCTTCGGCTGATCTGTAAACACTCTTCGCCTGCGCCGGAGTTTAACGTCTGACTTTATGTGAGAACAAATCTTCCCTTTAGCATTTTCGCTGCGCCGCGAAAAAGTGCCGGAGAAGTTTATTTTGAAAAGCGTCTACTAGAAGACTCTGACCCCGCAGCCCTCTGCGGAGCTTTGATTAAACAAGATGGCAGCCGTTGGACCAGAGCGCGCGGGGGGGAGGTCATCGGCGGTGGGAAAGTGCGGCGCAGGAAGCGAGAAGTGATGGGGGTCACGGCGAGGTCGCGGGGCCGAATGAATGAGGGGACGCCGGGGGGGCCGACAGAAATTTTTCATCCGAGCTCCTTCAAGTCCACGTCTGAACGAGCCGTATCAATCAGCACGCCGAAAACGATCTAAATTTATCGTGTTTAAAATCTTTAAGGTTCAAGAAAAACAAAGAAAAAGATTCAGACAGAAATGTGTGAAACTCTTCATCCTCGGATGTTTCTGGGAAAATCAAAATCACATTTAGACATATTTGAATATTGGCCTTAACATTATAACATTCTGTCCTTTTTTAAAATTATTTATTCATTTACGTATTTATTTTAATTCAGAGATTTTAGGAAAATCATTTTTTTTCAGTCAAATCCTTGAAGATGCTTCTAAAACAGAAAACTTTTTTAGATCACTTTTATTTGACAGTTCTGGCTGTATGCAGCTGCTAGCATCAATTAGCAAACCTAGCGTTAGCAAACCTTGCTTTTAAAGTTTGTTTTGAAGAAGAAAAAAACTGAAGCAAAATGATATGTCCTAGAAATACTGCAGACTGAAAATGTAAAGTTTATATTTTAGATTTCACACAAAATGTTAGCTACAAAATGTAGTTAAATGTTAGCTGCTTCAGCTAAATGGTAGCTTTAAGCTAGCTTAACTGAGAAGCAGTTAGCTATAAAAATGTTTTTTTATAGATTTATGCTAGTAGCATTTTGCTAGCAACATTTACACATGGCCTACTTTTACAAAAACTGAAATAATGTTGTTTTTTTTAATCCAGATTATCCTTGTTCTGTATATTTGAATTTTTGAAACACTTAAATTTATATTGTTTTCTGTTTTTTTGTTTCTTTCTCGCTGCCAGTTGTTTTATGCTAGTAGCATTATGCTAGCAACATTTGTGCATGGCCTACTTTAACAAAAACTGAAAAAATGATTTTTAAAAAAATCCAAATTAACCCTGTTCTGTATATTTGCATGTTTGAAACTAAAATTTATATTGTTTTCTGTTTTTTTGTTTCTTCCTCACTACCAGTTGGTTTATGCTAGTAGGATTTTGCTAGTAACATTTGCACACGGCGTACTTTAACAAAAGCTAAAATAATGATCAAATTAATCCAGATTATCACTGCCTTGTGAATTTGTTTGTGTCTAACACTAAATTTTCTGTTTTTTAGAGAAAGATACTGTGCGGGTTGTTAAATACTAGCTCTATTGTCTTAAATCTGAATAAATCTGAATTTAGCGGCAGAGGAAGCGTCACGGGGAGAGTGGGCGACTGCTGCTGCAGCTTGACTTTGATGATTGCTCCGATTTGTCAGAACGAGGCCTCAGAGTTCAGCCTGTCAACACGTGAAAAGCAATTTAACAAGAGAGCCGCGACAGATCAAAGAGGGTGGATGGCTTCGGAGCGACACCGACATTAAAGTCTGATGATTTCAGTAAACTGAATTTGTTATAATCACGTTGGGCCTGCCTTTGTTTAACTCCGGGATCAGATTTTACGAGGCTGATGACTGCGCCCCGTGATGTAAAGGCCAATAAGGTTGTGGGTGCAGATGCTGTTGCACTCGGTTTCCCCAGATTCAATAACCAGAAGTAATAAAAGAGTATATAAACAGTTCAGCCTCCATTAAATCGGAAGATTTGTGATGGTCTGTGTTGAGTTTTTCTGCGGCGGTAATGTCATCAGTCTGTCTCCCCGCGGTGAACACCTCCTGCTCGGTTATTATCCCTTCGAACTCAATCTGGTCCTCCCAGCGTGGCGCCGCATCAAACGCATCGCCGTTCGCTTTTGTTTTCGATGTCGACGAGAGCTTTAACCCGACCGAGCTCTGATGTCCTCGTGTCTCCTCTCCCGGCAGAGAACCCGATCCGATCCGGAACAATCCGAGCCGAGCCGTTGGTCGTTTAGGCCAGGAGGAAAGACTCGGGATCGGGTGTCCCGTCATCCCGCCGGCGTTCCCGGGAGGAAAACAACGCGAACGCCAATCACGAGCGTAAGCGTGTTTTCAATTAAGCGAAGACATAATAAAGAACGATAAAAGGCCTACGAACAAAACAATAATATTAAACAAGTTTAACTTAACGACCTTGGACATGTGTTGAAGATAAAACTGACTCTTCGGTTTGAGTTTAACAGACATTTCTGCGATAATTTAATCGTTAAATTAAATTTTTATGCCTAAATGAACTAAACGGACATAACGACCTCGCATTCCTTGAGGGAATATTAAGAAATGACAAAATTTAGAAACACAATCTCAGGTCGTGGATGACTCTCAGCTACTACCACCAAAGTTTAGCTCCATATCTGTATATTTCACCGAACTACAGCCATTTTTCACTTGGCTGTGGCGGCCATCTTGAGTTTCAGAGGATTATTTCCTGAAAGTTTTATTTAAAACTGTGTGCAAGTTGGCTTCGGATAGATAATGGCCGACTTGGAACGTGTCGGGGAGGACTCTCAGCTACTACCACACCGAGCCACAGGCAAAAACATTATCACCCGCCTTCACCGCCTGGCGACAGGTGGTTAAAAGTGACAGAAATAAAATAATTTGGTCACATGATCGCCGCGCGTTAACAACCCGCCATGAATCTTTCTCACATCCTCGTAAAGATGATGGGTAACGAGTCCGGAATCCAATCAGGTGTAAATGTCGATGATGGCGGTGGCGGCGGCGGCGGCAATCAGTCAGCCATCATGAGGACAACAAACCTCTGAAACATGATTACTGTAAACGTGGGAGGCGTTGGAATTGGAAAAATATGAAGGTACTTTGTACTGATATTCGGATCGGGGTTTAATTCGCTTCCAAATGAAGCATTAATCGTTCGATTGTCTTTCCCAAGTCTCAGCGTGGTCCGATGAGCGCATGAACGAGCCCGAAGGCACAAAAAAAGTGAATAAAAGTAACCGCTTGGCTCAATTTCCAAGTTTAAGCACAACATTTTAAAACTTTTATGCAAAATAAGATAGAAGTGAGCCACACAGGGTGGTCAGAATCCCTCAGCGCTGTCACACGGCCGGATTTATTCACCCGTTAACCCCGTCACCGTTTTAGATTCTTCTTCTTGCCGTTTTTGAAAAATCTGTTTAAATAAAAACGCGGCTGCAGCGCCTGCGGTTTGTTTGTTTGTTTTCCTGGTTTTCCAGGTGAGTGAGGGTCGAGTGCAGGCCCATGGATCTGCCGGGTCTGTGGGCGAGGTGATGATGGCCGAGGCCAAGAGGAACGTGGGTCTGGCCGCATCGGAGCCACAGGCCTTCGGATGGCAGAGGCTTTGGGCGCAGGAGTGACGAACCTTTAAAATGTCGTTATTTTCAATCTCAGGTTTGTGTTGTGAATGACTCCCAGCTACGACCGCGTCACATTTTAGCTCAGTGTCTGTAAAACTACATGAGGGAAAGCAGTTTTTTGTGTTGTGTTGTAGCGGCCATCTTCAATTGAACAATCTCAACGACCTGCGTGACCTTTTAGGACAGGGGTGTCCAATCCTGGTCCTGGAGGGCCTCCATCCTGCATATTTGAATTGTTTCCCTGCTCTTCAGCAGGTCATCAAGGTTTTCAGAAGCCTGTTAATCACTTAGTCACTCAGATCAGGTGAGTCAAAGCAGATGCAGGATAGAGGTCCTCCAGGACCAGGATTGGACACCTCTGTTTAGGATCTGGATCGCTGTAGATTAGGAAAAACCTCCGTCAGCGTGAAGACGGTCATGCTACTCGAGCCGTGTGTGCGTCTCCTAACGACTCCTCGCCCGTCCGGTGAGCAGGACATGGATCACCGCAGCTCAGCCGAAGCTGCTCGGCGTCTGATAACTCCCTCCCTTTCGATCGCGGACGCCGCTCACGTTTCGCCGCCCGCCTTCGGCTCGCTTCTCCGGGTGACAAATATGACGATTAGCCAAAGTGCTGGGATCTTCCGCCGAGTCCTTATTAACAAATCAATCAGGAGCCGGGAGGTTCCGCTGCACCCAGAGCCCCGAGGAGGAGAGCTGGAAGCTCTTCTAACCTGGTTTGGGCTTTTAGGGAAGCAGAAGAGATAAAAAGGCTTTTCAGAGCTAACGGATGTTTTTGCTCTTCTCTACCTTCAGGTTGGCGCCACATTTTAACGAAAACAGAGAACTTCAACGCATCCGTTTGTCTCATTTGACCAAACATGACATTTGGCCTTTAAAGAGGTTAAAATTAATCATTTTATGTAGAATTAAAAACGCATGACGTCACGAGGATGACTCTCAGCTACTACCAAACCCAACTGTAGCTCAGAATCTGTAAAACTGACTGAGTTGTAGTCGTCATTGTGGTTTCTAAGGCTAACTGGCTGTGGCAGCCATCTTGAATCGGCTCTAAATGTTAGCTAGTTGTGGATCCAACTTTTAGAGCCTCGTTAAAATCTGCCGAAGCATTCAAAACTCAACATGTCCGTAATTTTCTGGGAACTCGGATGCATTTGCCAAGAATTTGAAACTCGTGTTGCCGTAAAAACAAAAAGCCGTAAATGTCGACGCAGTCTTGGTGCCAAAAACGGTGATCCTACAGGAAATATGGGTGGGAAAAATGGGATTTTAGTCAGTCGTGAAGCTCTGAAATATCTGATTTCTGCACCGACAACAAAGAGAGAAATAAAAACCAACCACGTACCAAAACCAAGCAGTTCAGTCGACCAGTTTTTGTTTTTTATAAAGAAAAAGAAAAATGTGTAGAATCCGTCCGGGCCTCTGCAGACTTCAGCGAAAAGCTTCTGGGATTAAAAGTAGAGCTATCTGGAAATCAACACCGCGAGGGTCAAAAGGCCCGGCGCTCAGAAAACAACCAGTTTCTGCAGGAAGTCGGACTCAGACACAAAGTTTGTTTTCCAACCGAGGAAAAGGTGTTTTTGTTTTTTTTCCACCAATGGAAGCAGAAAACAGAGAAATCAGATACGGGTTATAACAGATTAAAGATAAGATCAGGAGAAGAAACCTGAACTGAAGAAATGTTGAAAGCTGCCGCAGCCTGAGAGTCCGACATCTGCAACATCTGCAACTTCTGCAACATCTGCAACATCTGCAACTTCTGCAACATCTGCAACATCTGCAACTTCTGCAACATCTCTTCTTGGCAATAAATCTTTTACCGTTTGTTTCCCTGAAATGGAGCCACGTTTGTTGGGGAAATGCTTCTGAGGGTCGAGTTTGTGGAAAAGGAGCATGCGGAGGAACCATACGCAGCCACAACAGCAGCTCACCAGCTTGGTCTCACACGGCTGAGTCAGCCGCTGTGGGTTGGTGTGTTGTTGTGTTGTTGTCGTCGTCTCGTTGTGTTGTTTTGGTGTGTTCATGTGTTATTGTGTCGTTGTGTTGTCATTGTTCTATTGTGTTGTTTTTGTGTTGTGGTGCTGTGTTATTGCTGTTGTGTTGTGTCATTCTTGTGTTGTTAGTGTTGTTGTGTTGTCATTGTGTTGTTGTTGTGTTGTCATTGTATCGTTGTGTTGTCTTGGTGTGTTATCGTGTTCATATGTTATTGTTGTTGTTCTATTGTGTTGTTTTTGTTGCTGTTGTGCCATTGTTGTGTTGGTGTGTTATTGTGTTGGTTTGTTGTTGTGTTGTTCTATTGCTGTGTCATTGTGTTATTGTTGTCTCATTGTCTTGTGTTGTTGTGTTGATGTGTTGTGTTATTGTATAGTCGTTGTGTCGGTCTCGCTCCTTCCTCTCCTGAACTCCGGACGTCTCTGACGGACGACCGCTGCTGTCATGGAGGACAGTTCGGGCTCAGACCGCCGGTCCCTCCCAGAACCCGGCAGAACCTCAGAACCAGAGTCAACCGGATCGGCTGTTTGGTGAGTTTTTCATCGGTGGAACCGTCAAACCGTCAGAAGCATTTTCCCAACAAACTGTTTCCTGTTTAGGTGTCCGATCGTTGTTGACTTCCTGGAAGTTTCATTAAAACCCATCCAGTGGTTCAGGGGATATTTTACTAAAAGAAGGCAGGTGATTAAAAAAATATAAAATAGTTTCCATCCATCAGTGTTTTTGTGACCTCTGAGAAGTTTCATCGAAACCCAGAAAAACAAAAATCATCTCCTCAGCGTTTATTTACTCGGCAGCGTCTCCGTCTGGCAGCTGAAACTCGCCGCTCTGGTATCTATTACCGTTTTATTCTCCGGTAATATCGCCGCCAACATTATGACTGTCATTCAAGTCCGCCTTTTAACATAATTGAGTCATAAGGAGTTAGCATAAAGGCTAATTTGTTTGATTATGCGTGAATTTGGGGAATTCTGAGCCTAAGTGATGACGGCTGCGTGGCGGCTTTAAAAATGAGCTGCGGGGAGAAGTGCAGCGGCGCCGTTCGTAATGTGTCCGTCATGCTCGCAAATCACCGGCGGAGCTGCCAGAACCTTGTAAATCATGTCTTTGACTTTCGTGGTTTAATATCAGCCGAGGGATCGCTCGCTCCTCTCCGCATCCCACCGCAGCTCGTTATCAGAGCTCAAGTCGGCTCGTCTTAACGGGTTTATTTATGTAGTTAACGATAGCTTTAGCCACAAACAGTAAAGCTAAATGCAGTCACACAAGCTAACATTAGCTTTAGTAACACTGACGATGCTTTAGCCACATAAGCTAACTTTAGCTTTAGCCACAAACAGTACAGCTAAATGCAGTCACACAAGCTAACATTAGCTTTAGTAACACTGACAATGCTTTAGCCACAAACAGTACAGCTAAATGCAGTCACACAAGCTAACATTAGTTTCTTTTTATGCTTTAGCCACACAAGCTAACATTAATTTTAGCCACTAACAGTAAAGCTAATCGTGATCACAAAGGCACAGTTAATTATGTTTTAGACTTGTAAGCTTAGGTTAGCTTTAGCCACAAACAGTAAAGCTAAATGCAGTCACACAAGCTAACATTAGCTTTAGCCACATAAGCTAACTTTAGCTTTAGCCATAAACATTAAAGCTAATTGCAGTCACACAAGCTAACATTAGCTTTGGTGACATTGACTACGCTTTAACCACATAAGCTAACATTAGCTTTAGCCACAAACACTAAAGCTAAATGCAGTCACACAAGCTAACATTAGTTTTAGTGACGCTATCCTTTAGCCATATAAGCTAATATTTGATTCAGCCATAAAGTTACGAAAACTGATGTTAGCTTCTGTGACTGCATTTAGCTTTAGTGTTTGTGACTAATATTAGCTTTAGCCAAAAACACTAAAGCTAAACACTATCACATAGTGACAGTTTGTTTTAGTGAAATTAATTATGTTTTAGACTTGTAAGCTTAGGTTAGCTTTAGCCACAAACACTAAAGCTAAATGCAGTTACAAGCTAACATTAGTTTTAATGACACTAGCCTTTAGCCACATAAGCTAATATTTGCTTTCGCCATAAAGTCACTAAAACTGATATAAGCTAGTATTTTAATGTAGCTAAAGCTTAGCTAATGTGGCTAAAATTATTTTAGCTCATCTCACAACAATTAAATTCAGTGTTTGTGGATAAAGCTAGTGTTAGCTTGCGTGGCTACAGCATAACATGTTCCATATGCTAACGTTAGCTTGTGTAGATAAGGCTGATGTGGCTAAAGTTTAGATTGTTTGGCTAAAGCTAATAGTTCGAGACACAAAATATTCAAATTCTCACTTGGAGTCACTGATTTAAACATCTTCGTACACCAAGGAACCGTAAATACGTTCCAACATTCCTACGAATTATATGCAGATCGATGTTCCTGCACCCCAAGCTATTCGGTTTAAAACATGAACGGACGGGGGAAATTATTTTACGGGGAGACTTTTCAAACAGATGTCTTGAGTAAACAGTTTGATTACTCCTCATCCGGTTTTCTATTTCCTTTAAACAAAAAAAAACAAAAAACTAAACAAACTCTTTCTCTTCCACAATCCATCCTGGTTGCTCACAGGACCGAACAGACTGGAAGTCATTTCAGAAAGAAATTAACGCTGGAGTCTGAAACTCTAATGCTCCCACACAGCAAATTGGATTTGTGCGCTTGGCTGCCTCTGAGTATCAGTTTGTAGCGGGACACAAAAAGCCCCCGCCCCCCCAGCGGCGAGTGGGAAACGGACACTCAGCCGAGACGACGGTGCTTCAACGCTGCTGTAATCTTTACCGGGAAGGAGAAACGTCTGGTCGTGTTACACGTGTTTGGTAAACAAAGCATTTATTGCTTTCCCGACACCAGATTAATGTCGGCTTTTACACTTTTAACAAACGAAAAGAAAGGATTGTGACTGAACCTCATAACTCCGCCTGTTCGAGGTATTGTCACTGTCCTGAAGTGGTCATTTAATTTACAGCAGGACAGAATGTCTATAGATAAATTAAATTAAAGGATGGTTTGGGTCTACCAAGATGAATCTTTGAGATCATATGAGGACATCCCCACAGATGCTTTATAGCTGCTGTTTATATTCATATTTAAACACCAAATACGCTGCAGGAAGAGCCATAAAACAAGTCATACAGGAAGTGTGTTAGCCATAATCGAACTTAACTAGCTTTTTTTTAATCTGCTTTACTGTTAGGCAAGTTTTGAACAAACAATTACAATATTTGGAGTTTCTTGGATTTACTTTCGTCGTTTGGCTTGGCTTGATGACGCCATTACTGGTGGGCGCTGCGTACGATACGGATAAATCGTTTTCCGCTTGTATCGCTAATACCTGGTTGTTACACACAATAATAAATACTACAGGTTGACAAACACACTTAGACTAATTTTATCTACATTAGCTAAGCTTTAGCCACATAGGCTAGCATTAGTCTTTGCCATATGAGGTGATGCTAATTTTAGCCATAAACGGTAAACTGCAGTTATGTTATCTAAAATTATACTTGACCACATTAGATACATAAAAAATGTTAGCTTTAGTCGTGCATACTAACATTAGTTTTTGCCACATTAGCTAAACATTAACTAAACTTTAGCTAAATGTTAGCTTTAGTTGTAAACGCTAACATTAGTTTTTGCCAAGTTGGCTAAACTTTAGCCAAATGTTAGCTTTAGCCTCATACACTCTAACGTTAGTCTTTGCCACGTTAGCTAAACTTTAGCTAAATGTTAGCTTTAGTTGTAAACGCTAACATTAGTTTTTGCCAAGTTGGCTAAACTTTAGCTAAATGTTAGCTTTAGTCACACATGCTAACATTAGTTTTTGCCTCATTAGCTAAATGTTAGCTTTAATCATAGATTCTAATGTTAGTTTTTGCCACGTTAGCTAAACTTTAGCTAAATGCTAGCTTTAGTCATACACGCTAACGTTACTTTTTGCCACGTTAGCTAAGGTTAGCTTCAGCCACAAAAAGTAAAGTTAACTTGAACCACTGACTTTGATCATATGAGAGAAACTGAAGTATAAAATTATTATTTTTAACAAACTTTGTTGTTTGTTTTTCTGCTTTTCTGGTTTTTGTCTGTTTTGGTGTTTTGGGGAGATTTCAGTGAGGCAGAAACTGATAAAGTCTCATTTGAACAATCATAAAGTTTACTTTGTTAGTTTTGGACTGAATTGGGCTCCAGCTGCGTTTCATTTATTTCAGATTGAATCTAGGAACGTCAGTCCCCTCCTGCGAGACGAAACTCTCCTTTTTAGGGACAGAAACCGTCTCAGATTGTTGCGTAAAAGGATGAAACCGTCGTTGTTTTCTGTAAAACTCTGATGGAAACTCGCCTCGCAGCCTTTTCTGTTGAAGAACGTCAGATCTGTTGTTTCCTTTCTGCTCCTCCGATGGAAGAGAAGCTGCCGGAGTCAGACTCTCCAAGGCCTCCCGTCCCGGGGTGAATGAACTGTACGAGAACTGAAGGGTTCAAATATGTTAATGTTTGCCTTGTTGTGCTGCCAAACGCTCCCAAGTCCTGACCGGCTAAATGTTTCCTCCGAGCTGGAAGACCGACCGGGTGACGTGCAGCTCATCGAACTCTCTCTGCGTCGGACGGCATCGCTGCATTTCCAGCCCGATCCTTCCTGGAGTCACTTTAAAAAGCCAAATTCAGCTTTTAGCATCAGATTTTAATGCACTGTTAAAAATCAAAACAGGACAATATAACATTTGTTAAAGGAATGCATATCACCCGCCACCTTCTGTGCTTTAGAAGAAGATTTTTGACCGTGGGGCTGAGATTATGTGCTGCTGCACGTGATATTAAGACATCCTGTACGTGTTGTGGATGACTCTCAGCTACTACCACACCAGATTTCAGCTGATTATCCGCCAAACTGACCAAGTTATGTTTGTAAAACGAGTACCAAAAAAATAGACTCCAAATAAAAAAAATCTTTTTAATTTTAGTTGTAGTTTTAGAAATCAAACAGTACTCTTTAAACTGTCTTTTTGTAATAAATAAACATCAATAAGCTTTATTTTTTATTATTAAACCAATGTGAAATGGAAAATGGAATGGAATGGAAGAATTTATTACAGAAACTTAAATATATCTATCAAAGTTTGTGTTGCTATGTTTCAAAACATTTTAAAACATGGATATCAGTCAGATTTCCACCTGTCTGAGTGCTCAGTTTACCTGCTTTTATTGTCTAAAAAACATTTATTTTTTAAACATTTCCTGTCAGGTTTTATTGATGCAGGAGCCATTTTTCACCACTAGATGTCAGCAGAGAGCTGCTTTCATCGGAGCTTGTAGTAACACAGATCGACCAGCAGGGGGCGGAATGACCAATTTCATATATATTTGACTATGTATCACTTTAAATTAACTTCATTAGGTTTTTTTTTTATGAAAAAACACATGTTCTACTATATTTAGCTGACCTTTGAGGATAAAATGCAGATTTATCAAATAAACTCTGGCTCACCAGTGCTGCTAATTGTATTATTTAAGTGATTTTTTTCCATATTTTTGCTCTTTTCTGTACAGCATGAACTCACAATGCGCAGAATTAATTTAGAAAACCATTAATCATATAAATAGATTTTGTTGCTGTTACATGTGCACCAATCAGAGCTCAAAAATGACCTGAATGTGAACATTAATGTGAGCAAATTGTGGGAAAATGTGGGTAAAATACATTCAGCGAGTCCCACAGTGAGTTTGTTTAGCTTATTTGTGAGAATGTGAGAATTTAAATTAAATAATAGAATAAAATAACTTAAACTATGCATACAGTTACAGTTTAGGAGAAAAAGGATGCTTCTTTCTTCAGTACAGCAGCTGAATAAAACATAAAGTCTTGATTGGTTTTTAATTAAAAAACACCCAATTAGGAGGTAAAATGATCCATGTTTGTATTTTTGTTGTTATTTTTTATTAAAGGAGGCAAAGAGAGATTTATAAACCCAAATCTGACGTTCCTGCAGGAGCTTTAAATAATGGGAGCTGGTTGATGATGTAAGTCGGCGGGTCACGTTTTTCTTCTTATTTTATTTATTTTAATGTTTTATTCATTGCCACACACACACACTGATGCACCAAAACACACACTGATGGCCTCAGCCTCCGACACGTGACGCGTTCAGCCCGTCTGCTGCTGCCCGACCAATCAGGAGGCAGCGGGCTTTTCAAAATAAGACACACACGTGAGCGACTTTAGGGAAAATAAGCTAAAGTTCGGTTGGGAACTCTTTGCTTTATTTAAATAAAACAAGTAAACATGTTTTTGCTCGTAAATATTAAACAACAGCCGTTTTATTTGTGTTTTCCCGTCTGATTCGCTTTTATTGTGAAGGGTGATGTTAAGCGTTTCCGATCTCGTGCGCTAATAGGAGTTACGTCACGAAATGTTTTCTCTGTTTATTTATTTATTTATTTATTTATTTATTTTAATTTATAATAAAACGGGTCTCGTCCCGGTTCGGTTCTGGGTTTTTTTTCCTCCACTGAACCCGGGTCGGTTCGGGTCGAACCGGGTCCGCGTTTAAATGAAAAAGGATTCGTAGCGGACCGAACCGGATTGCTGGCGTCAATGTCACGCGCTGAGCGGGAAAACGAAGAGACGCGGCTTTCAAAATAAGAGCTCAGGCACATAAAACCCGACTTTAACCTGTTTTTACAATTCAAACTCGATTTATTTTTATTTGTTGCCTTCCTGAATCTTATATTTTGGTAAATTTGGACCAAGTCCCTCTGGTCCAGACGGGTCCAAACAGGTCGGACCGGACCCGGACTGGGAGTGGAACCCCTCAGGGTTCAGTTCTGAGTCCAAATCTTTTTGTGATCTTTATAAATGAATTATCAGCTTGTGTTTCCAACAAGGTGAAGGTTTTCACAGACGATACTAAAAGTTACGGAGGTCAGTGAACGTTTCAAGAAGAGGAATGGGCCGAAACTGTAAAAATGGCGTCCGATATCTCAAAATTCAAGATCCTCCACATTTACACTTTCCACTGATTTAAAGTTAAAAATCAAAGATGGAAGAAATTCCCAGGGTTTGTTCTGCGCTCTGAAGGCTGACGCATTGAGAGCCGAACAGGAAGTAAGACAGGAAGTAGGAAGTCCTGACAGCGTGGAGGAGAACCGACCCGAACCTCCATCCGCTGAGTTGTTCTGCAGCGCCTGAAGAACCAGAAGGTTTGATGGATCCGAGTCTGGAGACGGACTGCAGAGGAGAACCTGAGAGACACACCTTCAGCAGGAGAACCACCGCCTAGAGGACCTGTCAGACCTCCTCCTGCCCGACCTCCATCTTCTTCTGCCTCCATTTCCCCTGATAACATCCTCAGTGACCTTCATCACTTCAGGCCCCTCCTCCTTCTAAGGAGGTAACTCCGCCCACAACCACCCCAGATACCCTAAAAACCAAGTCATTAATGTTCTCAACCAGATAAATGGACCCTGGAGGGTTTTATGATGGTGTTTAACTCAAAGAAAAACATAAAAACTCTTTATTTCGACTTTTCCTTTAATTTGCCCTTTAATATAGGTTCAGGCGCCGCTCTTATTGTGAAAGGGCGCGCCGGATGCCCCGCCCTGCCCCGCCGCAGCTCGACGCCGCCGCCGCAGAACCTCCAGCGCCGGAGCGAAGCGGACCTGTTCGGGAGAAGGACGGCACCGGTCCCGCGTTCTGCCCCCCTGGTTTTTTTCCGGACATTTTCGGACTCTCCCCCTCTCACCCCAGCCCCCCCTCCCGTCTCGGCTCGGTTCGGTTCGGCCTCTTCGGGGCTCCGCACAGAGGCATCCTGGAAGCGCCCGGGGAAGCGCGCATACCGACGCGACAGGGATGCTTCGTGGCCCGCGGCGGGCGTGAGGCGGCGGCGGAGCCTCCGGCGGGCGGCCGCGTGCTGCTGGTCAAGAAGATCGTGATGAAGGACGGAGGCGCGGTGAGTGCTCGGGGCGCCATCTTCCTCACGTTCCCCCGCACGTGAACGCACCACCTCCAATTAATATCAAATAAATCAGGTTCTAGAACAGAATGGGTTAATTAAGGATGACAGGATCCAATCTGGGGATAAAAAGCTGAAAGAAAAGAGGAGTTTTAGATAAATAGAATAAAAAAGGAGATATTTTCGGGTCTATAAATAATCCAGAACAGGTTGTGACGGTGATGGGAGAGTCCAGAGAACTAAATGAACCCGAACCGAGCGGTTCTGGTCCAAAATGGCCGTTCAGGGCTCCGGATCTGTTACATAACAGCCCGCCCGCAGCCCGGAGCCTCCATTTTAACCCCCCCTGATGGAGACACCTGCAGAAAATGTCCCCCGTCACCTCCTTTATTTACTTTTATTTATTGTTGCTCAAATTAAAGGACAACAGGAGCAAAGATTTGTTTTTATTTACTCAATATTTAGATTTATCAGCATTGTTGTGATGAAACAGACCCCCCCAGTTCCAAAACAAGTGGGGTGAAATGCAAATAAAAAACATGAACTTGTGTTTTAATCACATTAAAGCGCAGCAAACATGTTAAATAATTGGGATAATAATAAATGTTGATTTTAAATCTGTTGCTCCGGCAACTAAAAGGTCGTTAAATCGAGCAACTGCAACCCCGATTCTGATGAAACAAAAACAGAATAAGACGATTCGCAGCTCCTTTTCAACCTTTATTTAACTGAACGCACGACAAAGACAAGATATTTAACGTTCAAACGGATTTTATTGTTTTTTCACAAAAAAACCAGCTGTTTGGAACGTTCCACAGGTGAGCATCATGATTGGGTGTAAAGGTTCAGTCGTTCAATAGCAAGAATGGGCCGAGGTTGACCTTCGACCCCTCAGGCTGCATTAAACCCAGGTTCTGGTTCTGTTTCACAAATGCTGCTTAAAGCTCTATCAGGCAAAGAAGAAGCCAGATGTGAACAGATGTGTCTCCTCTGCACCAAAGAGGAGAACTGTTCTGAGGTCAGCCTGCCTCTCTGATTGTATGGGGGTGCATTAGTGCCTCTGGAAAGGATCTCCTCAGGTCCAGCTGCTGCACAGAGGGAAACATCTGGAAATATGAGCTTTATTAGATTTATTTTGTTTTTATTAACTTGGCGTCATGACGTTTTGTCAAGGCAGAAAAAAGGAACCGGTTTAATGAAGTTAATGAGTTAAAAATGAATTTTAATGAAAATAATATGTATTAATGGTAAAAAGGTGAAATTTAGAAGAATAATTAAAATCATCTGCAGGAAAGGAAACAAGGACAGGATGTTCAGGATGCTTGTTTAGCTCTCCCGCCATCTTGACAGATGTTCTAAAGCTTTTATTTTTATGTTTTTAGTTTTTTATTTTGTTCTGTTGGGATTAAATCTCCCGTTATTTAAACCATGGACTGTTTTTTTTTGTTTGTTTGTTTTTTCTGAGGGGTTTGTTGTGAAACTGTGCAGCCACCGACGATCAGACCTGATGGTCGTTAAGATCAGATTGTTAAGATCAGCTCGTTAAGATCAACTTGTTAAGATCAGCTTAATAAAATCAGCTCGTTAAGATCAGGTTGTTAAGATCAACTCGTTAAGATCAACTCGTTAAGATCAGCTCGTTAAGATCAGCTTGTTAAGACCAGGTTGTTAAGATCAACTCGTTAAGATCAACTTGTTAAGATCAGCTTAATAAAATCAGCTCGTTAAGATCAGCTCGTTAAGATCAGCTCGTTAAGATCAGCTCGATAAGATCAGCTCGTCGAGATCAGCTCGTTAAGATCAGCTTAATAAGATCAACTCGTTAAGGTCAACTCGTTAAGATCAACTCGTTAAAATCAGCTCGTTAAGATCAGATTGTTAAGATCAACTCGTTAAAATCGGCTCTTTAAGATCAACTCGTTTCCTGTTAAAGTTGTCGATCAGTTCGAAGTGAAATCAGCACCATTTTCCAACCTGTTTATTAAAAATATTATAAGTTTATTTCTTCTCCTGCCTGTAAAACTTAGTTGTTTTCATTTTTGGGTTGTTGAGTTACTGAATTTAAATATTTTCTGGTTTGTTTTTTTTTGTGAGTCGTAAATCAGTAATCACAATTAAACCCAAATAAACTGAAGTCTGGACTTTAAATATGAAACCCAAACAATATAAAATGTTTAATTCTGACTTCTTTTGGTCACCACAGCTCCTTTGTTTTGTTATTTGTTGTTAAAAAAAAAACAACATTTTAATCCAAACCTCCTTAAATGTCCAACTGAAGACGGACAGCGTCCATTTTCCTGGATTTCCTGTTTTCGTGGCTGGAGTCTCGACACTCCGGTTTGAATCAACGAGAACTCGGCTTTTAGATCCTGGCTTCATTTACGTTACCAAGACAACCAAACGTTTTCTTCTTCTTCAACCCTCTGTTCAGATTTAGCTTGGTGTTTTGGCGGTTCGGCGGTGAACTCGGAGGTTCGCTCGCTTCGGTGCCAAAACTGCGTTTCCTCTCCGTCTCTTTGTTTCGTCAGTAAACGTCGATCAAACGGCCAAAAACTGAACCGTCAAAGCAAACCAAAGCGTGGATTCCAGAGGAACAACAAGAACGCCACCTCAAAATCCAATATGGCCGCTTTGCGCGCGTCAGCGTGGCAGAAGCTGTCAGAAGTCTTCGTGTGACGAGAACGGCGTTTTGTTCTCGCAGCGGCTTCGTCCGCCGCTTGGCGCCGTTCCTCGCAGCTCCAAGATTGCCTGATTGGTCAGTGGGCGTGTTTAAAGCCGGCGAGTGTCAATGGGGAAGGGAGGAGCTTCCTGGGTCTCGTAGTCACGTGACGGCGAACCAACGTCTTTACTTCTGCCGGAGCGTTCCGAAGCCGGAAGGTGGGATTTCACCGAGCCGACGCTGATCTCACGGATCCGCAGTGAGGTGTGCGGCCGCGCTTTCAGTGGCCTTTTTTTTTTTTTTTTTGGGAAAATGGCGGCTTGTTTTTGGCTTGCGGCTGTAAACGCGTCTCCTCTCCCTTCGCGAACCTCTCGAGACGTTTCAGAGTCTCCGCCGTCCAGCGGGACACCGGCTGGGCCCAAATGCTTCCCGCCGGGTTTTCCGAGCTGAACGCGGTTAATTTGCGTCATTCCCAGATCCGTGTTCCAACTCCTGAGGTAAAAAGATTGCGACGTTAGCCAAGCTGAGAATGTCTTCTGACTTGTGGACTCTGTCCCCACTGGGTGTCCATCGTGGACAGGGACTTGTTTAAACGGAAGGGTTTGGTTTCTGTCTTCCAGCCTCAGCAGGGAATCGGCAGACCGAGCGTTTATCACGCGGTGGTGGTGATCTTCCTGGAGTTCTTCGCCTGGGGTTTGCTCACCACGCCGATGCTCACCGTGAGTTCAGCTCCTTCGGCTGCTTCGGCTGCTTCACCGACGTTTGTTCACGTTCCTTCCTGTTCCTTCCCGCAGGTTTTACACGAAACGTTCCCGCAGCACACGTTCCTGATGAACGGACTCATCCAGGGAGTGAAGGTAAGAAAACAAGACGGAACGAACGCAGACAGACAGCCGAACGAGCCGAAATCTGCTGAAGAAGCTGAACTGAGCTGCTAAAGCTAAAAGGAGCAGAACGCAAGAAGACTAGCTAAAATCTAAAACCATCAAAATGCTAGCTAAGAGAAGCAGAACGCTTGCAGAGAGCTAAAAGAGGCGAAATGCTAGCTAGAAGCTAAAAGACATGCAGAGAGCTAGAAAAAGTTAAATCATAGCTAAAAGTAGCAAAAAATAGCTAAAAGCTAAAAGAAGCAGAGAGCTAAAAGATGCAAAATGCTAGCAAAAAGTGGCAAAAAAAAATAACTAGAAGCTATAGGAAGCAGAACACCAGCTAAAATCTCCAACAAGCTAAAGCTAGTTAAAAAAAAGCTAGCTAAAGCTTACAAAAACCTATCTTAAAGAAGGCGAACGCTTGCAGAGAGCTAAAAGATACAATATTCCGGCTAAGAGCAACAAAATGCTGTGTTAAAATCACTAGCTGAAAGCTAAAGAAGCTAAACGCTAGCTAAAAGCTGAAAAGAGCAAAAAGCCAGCTAAAGGCTAAAAGTAGCAAAGAAGACAAGAATAGAGCCGCCAGCTGAAGCTGATTCCAAAAACAAAGTTTTAATAAATAAAAGTCCAAAAAAAAGCCGAAGCGTCGGATCTCCTGAATGAGCCGGACGTTCGGCTGTTAGTGGCTGAAATAAAAAAGGACGCTGACTCAGATCTGATCTCTGCTTCAGGGTCTCCTGTCCTTCATGTCGGCGCCTCTGATCGGAGCGCTGTCGGACGTCTGGGGCCGGCGCTCCTTCCTCCTCATCACCGTCTTCTTCACCTGCGCTCCGATCCCCCTGATGAGGCTCAGCCCGTGGTACGCCGCCGCCGCACCCAGAGCTCCTCATTCTGTTCGGGTCCGAATCTTCACCTGTGTTTGTGTTCTTCTCGCTTCTCCCCGTCTTCCAGGTGGTACTTCGCCATGATCTCCATGTCCGGAGCGTTCTCCGTCACCTTCTCCGTCATCTTCGCCTACGTCGCCGACGTGACGGATGAGAGGGAGCGCAGCACCGCCTACGGTTTGGTAAGACCCATCCGTGCGTCCGAACCGAAGCCCCCGGGCTGCCGGTTCGGACGTTTGAAACCCTTCCCTCTGTCGCCCCCGCGCGCCTCAGGTGTCGGCCACCTTCGCAGCCAGCCTGGTGACGAGTCCGGCCATCGGCGCCTACCTGTCCGCCTGGTACGGCGACAACCTGGTGGTGCTGCTGGCGACGCTCATCGCTCTGTCCGACATCTGCTTCATCCTGCTGGCCGTCCCCGAGTCGCTGCCGGACAAGATGAGGCTGAACACCTGGGGGGCGCCGTTCTCCTGGGAGCAGGCTGACCCGTTTGCCGTGAGTACCCGACTTCCTGCAGCTGAAACTTCGGCCGTTAGTCAGCCGTCAATCAGCCGAACGGACGTCCTTTTCTTAAGGATTTCAGCTCTGACGCAGAGAGCGCTGAATGACTGCTGACATCTGCTAAAGAAGCTAAAACTGAGTTATTAAAGCTAAAAGTACCAAAACCGTAGCTAAAAGCTAAAAGTATTGACAGACTAGCTAAAAGCTAATTGTAGAAACAAGTAATTAAAAGCTAAACGTAACAAACTGTAACAATAAGCTAAAAGTAGCAGAACAGTAACTATTCGTACATATTAGTTAAATGTAGCAAGAGGCTAGCTAGAAGCTAAAAGTAGCAAAAGGATAGCTTAAAGCTAGAAGTGGCAGAACAGTAACTATAAGCTAAAACTAGCTTAAGAAGACAAAAATAAAGCCAGGATGCTGAAACTGAATTATTAAAGCTAAAGGAAGCAGAGCACTAGCTAAAAGATAAAAAAATGCTAGCTAAAATCTTAAAGTATTGAAAGACTAGCTAAAAGCTAAATGTAGAAAAAGTAACTAAAAGCTAAAAGTAACAAACTAACAATAAACTAAAAGAGGCTCGCTAGAAGCTAAAAGTACTAAAACACTAGCTATAAGTATGAAAAGAATAGCTTAAAGCTAAACTACTAGCTTAAAAAGACAAAAATAAAGCAAGGATGCTGACGCTAAAGGAAGAAGAACTCTAGCTACAGTCTAAAAGTAGGAAAAAGCTAAAAGCAAATGTAGACAAAAGTAGCTAAATGCTAACTAGAAGCTAAAATTTGCAAAACACTTGCTAGATGCAGCAGAAGGCTAAACCGAGCCTGAAACTAGCTGCAAAGGACAAAACTAGAGCATGTGGCTGAAGCCGAAACCTTTTTAGAGCTAAAAGGAGCCGAATACAAGCTAAAAGGTAGCTGAAGGGAAATAGTCTCAAAATATTAGCTGAAAGTAGCAAAAGGAGACAAAAGCAGAGACATCAGCTGAAGCAGGTAGACGTTAAATGATCTGATAAGTATCAGCTGAACGAGCCGAAGGTTTTGGTGTTTTAGCAGCTAAAATAAATTTTCTGGATGCGGCGTTTCTGCGGACTCGTCCTCACTGAGTCGGGTCTCTTCGACAGGTTCTAACTTTGACCTTTTGAGACCCAGGAGCTGTAGCCGGGCTGGTGTTCTGACTGTCCCCCCTGTCCCCCCTGTCCCTCAGTCTCTGAGGAAGGTGGGTCAGGACTCCACCGTCCTGCTGATCTGCATCACCGTCTTCCTGTCCTACCTGCCCGAGGCCGGCCAGTACTCCAGCTTCTTCCTGTACCTGCGCCAGGTGAGGCCGGGCTCGGCGCCGGAAGCCCCCCGGAACGCCGCCGTTCCGTTTAAATAAAACGTTGTTTTTTTTTTTTCTTTCTCTGCTCAGGTGATAAACTTCTCCTCGACAACCATCGCCGTCTTCATCGGAGTCGTGGGCATCCTGTCGATCGTGGCTCAGGTGAAACACTAACCGGGTTTTTTTATCGGTTGAAATCCGAGTTCACGCCGCGTTGAGTAATCCTCCTTCCTCTTCCTCTCAGACGCTCTTCCTCACTCTGCTGATGAGATATCTGGGCAACAAGAACACGGTTCTGTTGGGTTTGGGCTTCCAGATCCTGCAGCTGGCCTGGTACGGCTTCGGATCAGAGCCGTGGTGAGAAGGACTTACATGTTTGACCCTCAGGGCGTCTCGTTTTGGAGCCTGATTTGGTTTCCAGACACGTTTGCAGAATCCGCGTACGGTTCGTTCTTAGTTTTTTTTTCGTTTCAAAATAAAAGTGCAAAAACAAAACAAGCATGTGTTTTTTTTAACGCAATGGTTAAACCAAAGACGAGCTTTTATTTTGTTGTTAATTCAACGGGACCTTATGGCGGAACCGGAAATGAAGACCTGAACTCCCGGCAGTCACCAGCAGGTGGCGGTAATGTCCTGATTTAATAACTTCCTTGGAATCTGAAAGAAATCTTGTTGACGGTAAGATCATCAGCTCTCAGTGAAATGCGTCGATTCCCTCTAAATAAGACAAACAGATCCATTTTTAAACTGCTAGATTCTGAAAAAGTTCTTCTTCTTCTGGTGGATTTTAAAGAAACTGAAGGTGTACATAACCGCCACCTGCTGGTGACTGCCGGGAGTTCAGGTCTTCATTTCCGGTTCCGCCATAAGGTCCCGTTGAATTAACAACAAAATAAAAGCTCGTCTTTGGTTTAACCATTGCAGTTCAAAAGAAAACAAAAAAAAAGTACCCCTTTTTTATTTTTTGCAATTGCCGTTTTTCTAATTTTGTTTTAAGAACGAGAAAACAAAAAAAAAACATGCCTGTTTTGTTTTTGCAGTTTTATTTTGAAACGAAAAAACCAAAGAATGAACCGTACACGGATTTTGTAGCATTTATTCTTATTTATCATTTAATTTGCTACGGTTCATTTTGTCATTTCTCCCTCTGAACCTGCTTAATGTTTGCTAATTTATTCATATTTCTTCATTTTGTCAACATCAGTCCACTTCTTTAAGAAACTAAACCTGAGCTGTCAGATCTTTTAAAGGAAAGAGCTTTGAAACCAGCAGCGGCTGGTGGAGTTTTCTCCGGGGGGGGGGGACTATAAATCCAAAATAGACATATACTAAGGTATCACACCTGTGTACTTACATGAATTAAAACAACAAAAGCAACATTATAATGTACATATAAATACATAAGTGCTTCCTGAACACCAATACTTACATAGACGGAGGTCTCCCAAGGCGCAAGCCTATAGGACACATTTAGTGTTTATAAGACCTGTTTTCTTTCTTATTTTTCAAAACTTTACGGAGAAAATACGTCAAAGATCTTTTTATAGTGAGAGCACTCACTACGTCACATATTCTGAACGTACAATATAACAAAGATTGGATGTATCACTCCGATTAGAATTCAAAACCCAAAACATTTTAACAGTTTTTTTAGGATAAATTTTCTTCAACTAATTATTAAATATGAACTTATTGCTGTCTTTGAATAAAAGGCAGCTCACCCGCGGCTCGACTTTTCAATCAGGCGAACTTTCTGACAGATGGATGTGACGTCAGCCCCCATGGCGGGAGTCCCACGCTCCGGCGGCGGGAGGCGGAGTCAGATCTGGGCGCAGGAGAGGTGCGCCCTGAACAATCCCATCTTTTAACGAGAGGTGGGGCGGAAATACGTCACCAATTAACAAAACAACTTTACTGATCATTAACTATAAAATATTTATCTTACACAACTACAAATATATATATGCATATATTTCGAAATATTTAAATTTTACTATTTAATTTTTATTTATTTTTTTACGTCTTATTCTAGGTAATGTGAGTGGTGGGGCGGCGCCCTCTATTGGCCAGCCGCCACTGGTTGAAAGGTTTTTACTCAGATCTGATCCCAGACTGCCCTCCTGATGTCTTTTCTGTGGTTTTAATGTGTGTGTGTGTTCCAGGATGATGTGGGCAGCCGGCGCGGTGGCAGCGATGTCCTCCATCACCTTCCCGGCAGTTTCTGCTCTGGTGTCTCAGTCGGCCGACTCCGATAAACAAGGTGACGAAACCATCGGCGGCTCGTCGGAGTGTTTCTGATTTTTTTTTTTTTTGAATCTGCTGACCCGTCCCGTCCCGTCTTGCCCCCGCAGGCGTCGTTCAGGGCATGATCACCGGCATCAGGGGCCTCTGTAACGGCCTGGGCCCGGCTCTGTACGGCTTCGTCTTCTTCCTCTTCAACGTGGAGCTCAACACCATGGACCCGATCCAGGGCGAATACAACATCGACCCGCTGCCGCTGCACAGCCCCACCGAGGTAAAACCCGACGACTGTCGCCAACCGCGAGAAAAAGACGATGAGACTCTTTACTCTGCTTCCTTTTATATGAAGCAGGAAACAGTTTAAATCTTCTAATCGTTGGTTTAAAGTCTCCAACTCAGAGGATTGACCTTAGCAAACACAAAGATAAACAAATTTTATTTAACTTTATTGCCTCAAACTAACACCAAAGGCAATTTACAGACAATAAAAATAAAATTGGGTTTAATAAACACAAAAACTAGTCAAATAAAATAAACATTCGTGACCATTTTTGTGTAAAAAACGTCAAATTTTAATTTGTAACGGCGCTCCGTCGTTTAGACACGTTTTAATTTTTGCATTAGTTGAGCAGTTTGGAGGAAAAGTCTTTGAGATCTGTCCTCAGAATGTCCTCATGTCTTCTCTTTAACGTCCTCCTAAAGCAGGGGAGTCAAACCCAGTGACGCAAGGGGGCCAAAATTAAAAATTTGGTCCTAGTCAAGGGCCGATCACGATCAATATTTATTAAAATGACATAAATTAATTAGTTTTAGATGCATTATGTCAAATCATTCATACAGAAATATCAATGACCTTTTCCCAGTTACAGATTATACAGAATTTAGAGCAAACAGACTTTAATGAACACAGACAAATAGATCAAACTTCAAAAAGCTCATCATTAGCTGTCATTTCTTACGCCTCATTCAGCTTTTAAATGAAGTTTTTAACATTAAAACAGACAAAAACCTGATCATACAGAAATTAAAACTATATATTGTTGGCTTCTAAGTCACTGTCAGAGAAAACTTCAGTTTCTTTAAACAAAATAAGAATCAGAGACTCGATCTGAACCAGACTAGAGGGCCGGATGAAATGTTACAGAGGGCTGGATCTGGCCCGCGGGCCTTCAGTTTGACACGTGTGATCTAAATGGTCCTAATTTTTAGACACCTGAACGCGCCGTTTTTCCACGTCTGGCCGCCGCTCCCGTTTCCCAGCCACAATTCGTCCGCATTCCAGCGCGGTGGTAGCCGGGAGTCGTTCCCGACACGCAGCCCTGAGCTCGAACCGACCTGGATGATCAAGATGGCCGCCACAGCCAACCGACCGAATTGGCTACAACTCGGACACATATTAAGATCCCAAAATCCCAACAGGAACTTTTACTTTTCCATAGATTTTATAACCAAATATAATTTTGTTGAACCCTCAGAAGAACCGGCAGCGTTAATAAATAAAATATGAATAATAAATAAAATTTAAATAATAAATAAAATATAAAAAATAAATAAAATATAAAATGTAAATAATAAATAAAATATAAAATGTAAATAATAAATAAAATATAAAATGTAAATAATAAATAACATATAAATTATAAATAAAATATAAATGATAAATAAAATAATATAAAAGTATAAATAAATAAAATCGTTCTGCCATCTTCTCCTCCAGCAAGCGCTCATCCCCGGACCGCCCTTCCTGCTCGGGGCGTGCACCGTGGTCGTGGCCTTCCTCGTCGCCCTCTTCATCCCGGAGAAAACCTGCTGCTCCTCCTCCTCCTCGTCCTCCGAGCTGTCACTCAGCGACAAGCCCCGCCCCGACAACAAGGAGTCCATGTCCTCGCTGGCCGGCGTCCACATCAACACGCCACTGCCGGGCAGCGACGAGGAGACCCCGCCCGCCGCCAGCGACGAGGACTTCGAGCCTCTGCTGCACGACAGCATCGTGTGATGGGGGGGGGCGGAGCCTGTCAGACGCCGCCGCTCGGCTGGACTAAACGTGCTTTTGTTGTCAGATTGTTTTCGAAGAGAGCGGCCCGGTCGGTAACACCAAGCGACCACTAAGAACTGGTTCTTAACGGAGGGAAGAGACGCCACCCTGTGATTGGACGGAGGAGAAAAGGGGCGGGGCCAACGAGGACTAAATTAACAAGAAGGGACCAACTCTCTTCCTTTTTCTTTTTCTTTTTTTGTCTTTATATATATATTATATTGAAGGACTCGGTTGTTTTCTAAGATCTTCCCGTTTAAATCGTTAAAATTAAGATTTTATTTCTGGAAAAGTTTGAGTTTTTTGTGACGAACAGAAAAATGTTTTTTTGTTTCTAACTTTCAAGTTTGGAGGAAACATTCGGCAGCAAAAACATCAGTGTTACTTTATTTAGATTTTATTTCTCTTTTTGTTTGTTTTAATAGTTTTTATTCCATCAAAGTGGAAAAAACGAGTCAAAGAACTAAAATCCAAGACGATAATTTATCTTTTTTTTTTAGGTTTTACTGAAACAAAACGCTCGAGTCTTGTTGATGTATCGACAAAGATGCTAACGGCATTTTTTACGCGACCGGGCGTCTTCTTTTAACCTTTTTTACAGCGTTTAGCGTTTTTAATTTCACCGTTTCTGAAACAAATTTCTTCGTAAACACGCCATCGTTTCCAGAACCGTTTCCGTCTCACAGAAACAGGAAACGAAACATGGGGTGTAACACGTGAAGAAGAAGAGGAGGACGCAGTTGGGTCGTAGGTGAGGTTAGAGGCGGGGCTATGACGTCATCGTTTCTAAAAACAGTTTCCATCGTACAGAAACGGAGAAAACGACCTGCAGGAACTACTCCAGGACTGCAGGTGGCGCCCTAACGCTGCCGTACGTCGAAACAAGACGTGCAGCGTAAAGATAACGAGTTGGGTGCGAAACAAAAAACACGTGAAGAAGAAGAAGAGGACGCCGCCGTCGGGTCGTGGGCGAGGTTAGAGGCGGGGCTATGACAGAAACAGAACGGCGGCGTTTTCAAAAGTGGTTTTTTTTTTTCGCCCTGAAACTCAAACCAAAAACCAACTTCGCTAACAATCCTCCTGAGGGAGGGTAGGGCAGGGAACTGGGGGGGATTTGGGCGTGAGTTTAAAGCCGCTCAGACGAGACGCGAAACAAACGATGAGAGAAGGCGTCCAGTCGCCCCTAAACTTATTTTAACGTTCTCGCCACGAGTTCCGGTTCCTTGACCTCCAGTTTATTTCATTTCCTGTTTCTCCCTAAATTTTATCTCAAATCTTTTAATTCTTTTTTTAATCAAAGTGCTGCTGGCTGCTGGCGGCGAAAGAAAATCCTAAACTTGAGCTCCACGTTTCCGAGTTTTTCCTGATTTCCGATCGATCTGTTTTTGCGACTCGATGTTTTTTTTTTCGCCTCCGGCAGCGGTGACGTTCCTGCGAATGAACTTTATACTTGAAGCGCCCAACGGAGAGTTTCCTCAGTATTTACTGGCACTGCCACAGGCCGATCCGCGGCTCGTAGGCGACGTTTCGGCTGCTGTCTGAACCTGAACCTCCTCTGTTTCAGGTTATTTTTGTTTATTTTTTTTACCGGGCAGCTAACGCGTGTTTTACGGCACCAGCATCGAGCAGGACGGAAATATCCGGACTTCGACACAACCTGGTTTTCTGTTTCTAATGTTTTAACTTTTTGGAAATAAGCGGTTTGTTTGTGGAATAACTCCCCGGCAGGTTGGAGTCGGACCGACGGGCTCACATGAATGCTTTCTGTAAATACTCGGTGTTCCGGCCGGACAGAGGCTTGTAAAATAACCATCCGACGGTTGGATGTGCGTCCACGTGAAGAAACGAGATGTTCCTGAGGTTCACTGTTGTCTCGTCCGGCTGCTAATTATTGGAAATAAAACTCCAAACACGCCTGACGTCTGTTTCCAGTCGATGGTTCTACAAACACCAGGAGAAAAGTCACTTTAATGTTTAAATCTTTTATAGTTATTCAACTTTTTATTGAAGTTTTCCTCATAGAAACACATCAACACACATTCCTTTAGCTACTGTCCTGCTAACAGCTGATTTTAGCTACAGTTTACCAGTTTTAGCTTGTAGTTGTGGTTTAATTTATTTTGGCTTTTAGCTTCAGTTTTACTACATTTGTTTCTTAGCTACAGTTTAGCTCATTTTAGCTTCCAGCTATAGTTTTAATTCTTTTGTTTTTAACTATTTTTAACTAATTTTAGCTAATTTTTGCTTACAGTATAGTTTTGAATCTTTTGTTTTTTAGCTAATTTTAGCCAATTTTAGCTTACAGCTATAGTTTTAATTCTTTTGTTTTTAGCTAATTTTAGCCTACAGGTATAGGTTTGATTCTTTTTGTTTTTAACTATTTTTAACTAATTTTAGCTCATTTTTGCTTACAGCTATAGTTTTAATTCTTTTGTTTTTTTTTTTTTTTTAGCTAATTTTAGCTTACATCTATAGTTTTGTTTCTCTTGTTTTTTAGCTATAGTTTAGGTAATTATAACCTATAACTATTATTATGCAAATTTTGGTTTTTAGTTATAGTTTTGCTTGTTTTCGTTATTAGCTACAGTTTTAGCTTATGGCTATAGTTTTGCTAATATAAGCTGTAAGCTATGGTTATGCTAACGTTTACTTTTAGCTAAAGTTTTAATTCTTTTTCAGAATCATAGCTAATAGTACATTTACTTAGGAAATAGTATTTGTCTGCATTTT
This sequence comes from Kryptolebias marmoratus, assembly GCF_001649575.2. Lineage (NCBI taxonomy): Eukaryota > Metazoa > Chordata > Actinopteri > Cyprinodontiformes > Rivulidae > Kryptolebias > Kryptolebias marmoratus. The sequence continues at coordinate 24,890,213 of NC_051443.1, forward strand.
TACTTTCTGGTTTTTAGTTATGGTTTTGCTAATTTTTATTTTTTGGCTACAGTTTTGTTGATTTTGAGCTTTTTTAGCTTGTTTAGCTTTAGCAGAAAAAACTATTTCCCCTCTGGCTGATGCTGTTTGCAGCCTTTAAGGGTTTAGAAATCTGTTTGTCTTCTCTCTTATTTTAATAAAAATTCCCGTATAATTACTATAATCCGCCATTCATGGCGGCGGGCGATAACAAACTAAGAGGAGTTTGGAGCAGTGAACGTGTTTCAGGCGCGCCCTCTACCGGGCAATTCGTGTCACTGTTCTGAACCGCTGACGGGCTCGTCCAATCAGAGCTCAGCATTGGCGGCCACGTGACCTGGCAGCCGACAAGAAGAAAGCCTGAACGGCAACAACAAACATGGCGGCGTCTCCGTGTCGCTTCACCCCGGAGCGGTACTGGACGGAGGAGAAGGAGAGGGCGCTCATAGCGTTTTTCTCCAGTAAGTCCGACTTTATTTGTTTATTATTCATTTATTTAGTTTTAACTTGTTACGCTTGGCAACCGTTGCCGCTCCAGTTGTCGCCGCAACTACACGGTTTTCTCTTTTTGGGGCAACCGTTGCTGGATGAGACCAGCGGCTCGCAGCAATGGCGACGGGCAACCGGGCTCCAGTTCGCCGTTATTTTAAATATTTTTTATTTTTTACCGAAACGAGACAGAAACTTTTACCCAAACATTTTCATATAATACGTTTAGGAGTTCAGAATAAATTCAAAAAGACGATCAGAGGGAAAGAAAAATATTAAAATAATGCTTTAAAAAAAAAAAGGTTCCCCAAAATGTTAAATGATTGTAAATTTATGACCATAAAGGAACATTTTTAAACACAATCAACAGATGATTTCAGCACCAAACTAAAACAAAACATATAAACTAATGTTTTAAATTTAATATAATTGGTGTTAACTCAACGCCAGGGCGGAAAGACATCAGCAATGACCTCAGAGAAGCCGACATGTTGATCGTTCAGGATCGTTCCTCGTTATGAACTCGTTAGTTCTCACTAATTGATTCACAGACTGAACCAATCAGGTGGTCCGAACAGCAACGGTCAGATGACTTTTAGCTTTTAGCTAGCCCTTTAGTTTTGGCTTCGAGTTAGCATTTAGCTTCTTTTAGCTTACAGATAAGCTTTTGCTGCATTTAGCCAGCCTTTTCTTGCTTTAAGCTACCTTTAGCTTTTAGCTAGCCTATTGCTACCTTTAGCTAGTCGTTTACTTTTGGCTTCTAGCTACCATTTAGCTACTTTTAGATAACGTTTAGCTGCGCTCAGCAGGCTTTTGTTGCTTTTAGCTTGCCTTTTACATTTGGCTACCATTTAGCTTTTTGTTAATTTTGTCTGCCGTTTTGCTATTTTTAGCTTTAAGCTAGCCTTTTACTTTTGGCTTCTAGCTACTGTTTAGCTACTTTTAACGTTTAGATCCCCTTTTGTTGCTTCTAGCTACTTTTAGCTAGCATTTTTGGTGCTTTTAGCTGGTGTTTTGCGACTTTTAGCTTTTAGCTAGCCTTTTACTTTTGGTTTCCAGCTACCATTTAGCTACTTTTAGATATTGTTTTGCTGCACTTAGCCAGCCTTTTGTTGCTTTTAGCTACCTTTAGCTGTTAGCTAGCCCTTTGCTTCTTTTAACTAGGCTTTTACCTTTGGCTTCTAGCTAGCATTTAGCTACTTTTATGTAGCATTTTCCTACTTGTAGCTTTTAGCTAGCCTTGTCGTAATTCTGTACTACATTTTGCTGCTTTTAGCAACTTCTTGCTGGTTTTAGCTGGGGTTTTGTTGCCTTTAGCTAACACGTTGCTACTTTTAGCTCGTGTTGTCCTGCTTTTAGTTTCAGCTGTAAACGTGGTGAAGACTTCCAGACCTTCGGCTGTTTTGATGCGTCTCGTTGTTCCCCAGAGCACAGCTGTCTGTGGAACCACAAGTCGGAGAACTACAAGAACCGGCAGCTCCGGTGGAAGACCCTGGACCACCTGAGGGTTCTCCTCTCGTCCCAGCCTCCTCCGGTTCCGTTCACGGGTACCGTCAATCCATCGGGATCACCTCAATGAGCCGGAGCGATGTTTGAGTTCCACCATCTTTAGTTTTTAACCTTGATTCTGTCTGTTCCCAGTGGAGGACATCAAGAACAAGTTCAAGAACCTCCGCACCACCTTCCAGCGTCAGTATAAGATGTTCCGAGCGAGCAGAGCGTGCGGTTCTGACGACGTCTTTGTGCCGCAGTGGAAGCACTACCAGCAGCTGATGTTCCTGCAGGGCTGCTGGGATCAGGACAACGGCCTCGACGAGCCGCCGCCGCCGCCGCTGCTGGCGCCGGCGTCGCCGCTGGACGTGACCCCGGAGGACAGCCAGCCCTCGTCCTTCCTCCCGTCCCTGTCCACCTCCTCCGCCTCCTCCGGCGTCCTGGTGAAGAGCTACTGGACCGAGGAACGGGAGCGGGCGCTGATCCGTTTCTACGAAGGTACGCGGCCAGCGCTTCGGGGGAGGGGGCGGGGCCTGGAAGCTAACGACGCTAACGGGAATTTTTGTCTCTTTGCTTCGGTTTGGAAGAGCATGGATGTCTGTGGAGCAAGAAGTCTGAGAACTACAACAACCGGCAACTCCGGCAGAAACTTCTGGACTCGCTGAGGAGCCGGCTGTCCGACCGTTCCGTGTCGTTCTCGGGTAAATCTGCCTAAATCTGCTCAGGTCTCTGAACTGATGATCGTTCTTTAGACGTTCTGGAGTTCTTTTTAGTTTTTTTTTCCTGTTTTCGACAGCAGGTCGTGTTTGAAGAATGAGGAAAGTTAAGAAAACAAAAAAAACTAAAAGTCTCTCCTCAGCAGACGAGCAGAATCTGAAAGTGGTGCCGAATGATTGACAGGCGACTTGTCCCGCCCCCAAGGCCTCAGAGCGTACGTGGGCGTGGTCAGGCGTAGACTGAGACTTCATTTCCCTCCCGTTTTCCTGAATGTCTTTGGGGGGTAAAAACCAGGTTTGGGGGGCAGCTCGACCAAGTTTTTCTGTTTCCTGGTTTCAGCGAACAGGAAGTGAAGCTAACGAGTCTTTAACGAGGTGCTTGTTAAACCTGTTTAAGAACAAACAGTTTAATTGGGAAAAATCATCCGAAATAATTAAAGTTGAAACTCGTTATGCAGAGAAACAGTTTTAAGGTCGTCTTTATCAGTTTAAATCATATTTTCTTTATTTCAAAATGATCTTTCTGTTGTTTGAATCCAAACTGCAGCCCGCCCTACAGGTTATCTCCACCAGGCGGCGCTGCGGGAACCTCATTCTTCTTCTGTGTTTTTGTTTTCCCAGTTGAGGACATAAAGTGCAAGTTCAAGAACCTGCGGACGGTTTTTAACCGCGAGCACAAGTCCGTCCAGGCGAGCCAGACGTCGGACAAGCCCTATGTGTCCAAGTGGAAGCACTACCAGCAGCTGCTCTTCCTCTGCGAGTCCGCCGACGAAGACGAGTGTCCCGACGACCTGCAGGTCCTGCTGGTGCAGGAGGAGCGCGGACGCTCGCCTCCGTCCTCCGGCGTCAAGCTCAGCGACCCGTCCGCCGCCCAGGCCGAGGGCGAAACCGGCGCCATGTACGCGGTTCTCCTCCCGGCGTCTCCGGATCGCCTGAAGCCGCCGCCCCCCTCGCCGCCCGGATCCCTGCCGGACAGGAAACCCTGTTTGGTTCAGGCTGACGGCAGACCGGGCGCCGACTCCCGCTGCCTCTGGAGCGAGGTCAAAGTTCAGCAGCTCATCTCGTTTTACGCCGGTAGGTGGCGGCGACAGGATCCTCGTTTGTCTTTTAGTGTTAGTAAAATATCCCGTGAACCAGATTTTAAAGAAAAGCAATCAGCGGGTTTGTGTCTAAAACTCATCAGTTCAATTCAAGATGGCTGCCACAGCTAATAAAACTGGACTCGTCGGTGTGGTAGTAGCTGAAAGTAGTTATCCTCCGGGTTGGACCGGATCAGCCGGACTCCGTCAGGCGGCGGGCGATATGCATTCCTCCAGGGAAGGCGGAGAACCGCAGATCGAGGTTTTTTTTTTTTAGAAGGGGCAGAGTGGCACAGTGGTGCAGCGATTAGAGCCATCGCCTCGCAGCAGGAAGGTCGCAGGTTCGCTTCCCGACCTGCTGCCTCTCTGGGTGGAGTTTCCTCCGGTTTCCTCCCATTCACTGGTGACTCCAAAATGTTACCAGTCTCGTTTGTCTCCATGTGTCCCCTGCGATGGACAGGACACCTGTCCAGGGTGTCCCCCGTCTCTCCCACGGGGACAGCTGGAGACGGACACCAGGTCCCCCCGGCCCGGAGAAGCAGGTAAAGAAAAAGGACGGATGTTTCTGGTCAAACCTCGACGATGAGAGTTCGTCGGGGTTAATCCTCAGCGACTACCACACGATGTCTTAGCTCAAGGCGGCCATTTTGAATCGGTTTGAATCGGAAACATCGGGAGATTATTTCCTGAAGGTGTCGTTGAAATCCGTCCTGCAGTTCATGAGATATTTCGCTGACAGACCGGGCTCTGTTGTGTTTCTCTGCAGAACACGGCTGTCTGTGGAACCACAGGCTGGAGAACTACAGGAACCGTCTGCTGAGGCGGAGCCTGCTGGGACAGCTGAGCGTCCTGCTGTCCCACGGCGAGCCCGTCCCGTTCTCAGGTACCCGGGTCGGCTTCGGCTCGGTCGGGACGGTTCCGTCTGCCCGTCCCGGTTCTGATTTTCCTCTTTGTCCTTTCAGTGGAAGACATAAAGACGAAGTTCCGGAACCTGCGGACCATCTTCCAGCGCGAGCACAAGGCGGTGAGCGCCAACCGGACCTGCGGTTCCGAGGACTTCTACCTGCCCAAGTGGAAACACTACCAGGACCTGATGTTTCTCTGCGAGTCCTGCGACGAGGACGCCGAGCGGCCCGAGGATTTCCCCCGCCTGCGCTCCTCCTCCTCTAATCGGAGCAGCGCGGCGCCCTCGCCGACGCCCCCGGACTCCCCCTCCTCCTCGCCCTCCACGGCGTCCTCCTCCCCCGCGGACATCGGGGCTCCGGGGCGCAAGCGGGCGAGCCGCCGGCCGCCGCCGCTGCCCTCCGCCGACAAGCTGATGGAACTGATGAGGAGCGTCTGCCGGAACCGGAGCGAGTCGCCGCACGCCGGCTTCCTGAAGTACGTGGAGGAGTGCCTGAACGAGACGCCGCCTGACAAGGTCCGGAGGCTGAAGAAGAAGATCATCGAGACGCTTCATGAGGCGGCGGAGAACGTTTAGAGCCGACGTTTATCAGACACCCGTTAACTTCCATCAGACGCCGCTGTTTGCCGTCAGCGCCATTTTCGTCTGTGCCGTCTCTTCCTCTTCGGTGGCGGAACCCGTTCCTGTCCACCTGAGCGGGGTTCCAAACAAACACTAACAACGCATCACAACGAGCCACTCGATTTGTTTTCAGTTACCGTGGCGACGTCGTTCGCCAAAAACTGCCCCAAAGGAACGCACGGAGAATCCTTCAAATCCAGTTTTTTTTCTGTAATTATTTATGTTTTATAAAATCTTTATGCGGCGATATCGAGACGCACTTTCACACAGAAACAGTATTTTTGTCGTTTTAATTATTTTTATTTTCAGATTTGACTCAGTGCCTTATCGTTAATCCTGTTTTATTATTTGTACAAACGTCGTTAAAAGTATAAACAGAAGTTATGTTCTGTGACGTTCTGTTAAAAATAAATATTAGAAAATATTAGACCTCCTCGTCACTTCTGCGCCTCGTCCACTAGATGGCGGTCTGACCTCTGCCTTCACCTGTCAGCTTTAAAGTCGTCCTCAGGATGGATATTTATTTATTTATTTATTTTTATTTTTTATTTCCGACTCGGCCTCGGTTTGTTTATTTAGTCACCCTGATCTGGGTCAGACGCTGCAGTTTGACTCCGGCAGTTTTACAGATATTCGGTTCTGAAACGTGGGTACGCACTAAATGTAAACAAAGCCGAGCGCTTTGTTTACATTTAGTTGGACGGGCGCAGACGGGTCGGAACCAACTGTTCTTCAAAACAAGGAAGCTGAAAAGACACTTTAACAGAAAAATACTTTGGTTCATTTCAGCTACTAAGACGATGGTTTTAGCTGCTTTTTGCTCATTAATGACAGATTTTAAACACAAACCAGAGAAATTACATCTTCAGCTGAACGAAATCTACTGAAAGAAGCTAAAACTGAGTTGTTACAGCCAAAAGAACCAGAACACTAGCTAAAGATGTTAGCTAAATGTAGCAGTAGACCAGCTAAAGTAGCAAAAGGCTATCTAGAAGCTAAACTTTACAAACACTTTATTAAAGTGAGCAATACAGTGGCTAGAAGCTAAAAAAACCTAGCTAAAAGAGGCAGCACTAGTAAATCATAGCATAATGGTATCTAAAGGCTAAAAGTTCCAAATGATTAGCTAAAGGCTAGCTAAAAGGAGCAAAATGCTAGCTAAAAAAACTAACAGTATCAAAATTCTAGCTAAAAGCAAAAAGCTAGCTAAAAGGTAGCATAACACAAGCAAAAGATAGCAAAATAGTGTCTAGAAGCCAAAGCTACCAAACGACTAGCTACAATTAGCTAAAGGCTAGCTAGAAGCTAAGAGTAACAAAACTTTAGTTGGAAGCTAAAAGGAGCAAAACAGTAGCAAAAAGGTAGCTAAAACAAGCATAACTTCAGTTAAACATAGCAAAATGGTAGCTAAAGGCTAAAAGTTCTATATGACTATTTAAAAGTAGCTGAAGGCTAGCTAAAAGCCAACAGTAGCAAAAGTGTAGCTAAAAGCAAAGTTTAAAATACCAAATGACTATCTAAGATTAGCTAAAAGTAACAAAACTAGCTTAAAGTAAAAATAGCAAAAAGCTAGCTCAAGTAATCAAAATGTTAGCTAGAAGCTAAAAGTAGCTGAAGGCTAATGAAAGCAGTCAGTGTTTCTTATTTCAGTTTTCTTCCAGCTCTGATCCGGATTCCAGCTGAATCTGGTTCCTGCAGTGTGAAGGCTGTGATCCGGATCTTCATCGACAAACTTTCAGTCCAGAAATCCGTCTTTAATTCGCCACTTTTCAGGGTTTTTCCTGTTTCTTTTCCTCTGTCTGCCCCCTGAACCTCCCCCCTTCCTCTCTCCTCCTCTTCCTCCCCCTTCCTCCCCCCTCCCCC
>NC_051443.1:24897460-24901035 GCF_001649575.2 Kryptolebias marmoratus
CGGTGAGTCGCAGTAAATCCTTTTGTGATGCTAAACTGATTTTTCGGAAGAGGGCGGCAGACGGGTTCGGGTTTCTGCTCCCTTCCGTCTCGTCGGTTCCGGACCCGACAGAACTTTCCGGGACTTCGCCCGGCAGGAGCTCCGACCCACTCCGGCTCTCCGGGAATGCACTTTGCGGGACTCTGGCTCGGTTTCCCCGAACCCGTCCCGCCGGCGGAGCCGTAAATGAGCGCAGAGGAGCCGCTGTCCGCTTCGCGTGGGGCCGAGGACGGAGGCGGAGGCGGCCGGGCATGGAGAGCCGAGGCCGGGCAGGGCTCCGGCTGGAGGCCCGGCTCCAGGGGGGAGCGCCCTGGGGCTTCACCCTGCAGGGGGGCCTGGAGCACGGGGAGCCGCTCATCATCTCCAAGGTGGGTGTCAGCAACAGGAGAAACTCCACAAGTTTTTTTAAAAAAGTTTTCACCTCCATTTTGGACAGAATCTTTAAAGGGACTAGTGTCAAATTACGAAATCGACCCTGAAAACAAAGTTTCTCCTGATGTTCACCGAAAGCTGCAGTTTGAAAGAGTTCACTCCTGTAGTTTTGCAGTTATACTGATAAGCAGATCTGAAAATGCGGGTACGCACTCAGTGTAAACAAAGCACTTGTATCTGCACAGTTTATCAAACAAGTGCTGTGAAACGAGTCAGGATGAGCTCAGGCCGCTAAATCAGTGAAAATTTAGATTTTTGCCACATTCGAGATTTGCGTAACAACTTTAAAGACACCATCTTTAACGGTTAAAAACCTGTCAAAATCTAACAGGCCGGGAAATCCCTTCGTATAATGTTGAACCTCATTGTTAAGCTCGGGGGTCTGGAATTCCTGATGGCGTCACTCCGGGCAGTCCTGAAACGAAACCGGCTCGTTCCCAGGTTATAAATCGCGGGTTTTCGGCAAACTGCGGATCGTTTCGAAGCTTCCGAGACGCAGAACCTGAAAATAGTAACTCGGCGTTAAAAAGTTTCCTCGCCATGACTCATTTTTGGCAGCGCGGGGTCACAAATCTGAGCGTAAATAAGTACCGAAACATTAAAGTCCTCGGGCTTCTCCAAACCAAACGTCGTCGTTGTTGACCTACTTTATGATTTTATTTATTTTTGGAACGGAGGTCAGCTTTAAGGTCGGTTGTTTCAACTCGGGCTCTTGTTTGTTGGTTTTTGGTCCTCCAAGGGCGCCGACACTCAAAACACAAGTAGCATTTAAGGACTTTTCTATAAAGCATACGGCAGGGTGTCGAGGGAGGAGCTGTGGGGTTGTGTGAGGACATCTGGAGTGGCAGAGAAGCACGTTAGCCTGGGACAGGACATGTATGAGGACAGCAGGACAGTGGTGAGGACAGCAGGACATGTATGAGGACAGCAGGACAGTGGTGAGGTGGAGGTGGGAGTGCCTCAAGGATCGGCTCTGAGCTCCTTCCTGTTTGCTCTGCTGATGGACAGACTAACAGATGAGGACAGGACTGATGTCTGCAGAGGACATCGTGATCTGCGGGGAGAACAGGGAACAGGTGGAGGAGAACCTGGAGAGGTGGAGGCAGGTGGAACAGGGAGGCTACAAGGTCAGAGGTCACAGAGGTGGAGGACTTCAAGGACTTAGGCTCCACTGTCCAGGAGGACGGGGACGGTGGTAAAGAGGTGAAGAAGAGAGTCCAGGCAGGATGGAGGAAAGTTTCAGGATAAAAGGGTTGCAGCAAAGGTCAGAGGTCAAAGGAAAGGTTTCCAGACAGTGGTGAGAGCAGCCATGTTTGGTTTGGGGACAGAACAGGAAGTGACAGAGCTGAAGATGTTGAGGTTCTCCTCGGGAGGGACGAGGACGGACAGGATGATGAATGAGGACATCAGAGGTCCAGCACAGGTTGAAGGACTGGGAGATAAAGTTAGAGACGGTTTGGACATGTCCAGAGGAGGGACAGAAGGATGTTAGAGAGGACATGGAGGCAGTTGGAGGACGACTCGCTGTGGAGACCCCTAAAAAAGGGAACAGCTGGAGGAAGAAGAAAACCCAGAACTTACCAGAGGGATTGGAGATCCTCTCTGGCCTGGGAACACCGTCCTTCCTGCACCTGTCGCCTCCAGGACCCGACCACAGAAACGGACCGGTTGTTGTTTTTATAACAAGAAGGAAGGAAGGGAGATTCGCCGGCTCGAATCAACAGGATGAAAATGGAAGCGCCGGACAGTCATTCAGACAAAGTTTCGGATCTGAAGTCGCAGAAATCCTCGGATCTGTGGGGCTTCGTCCCCTCTGACTATAAATCTAAAACACGATCGCTGACGATGCCCCAACCTGGCCTCGTTTTATTTACATGCAAATCGCCAGCTGGTGTGAGTTTGTGGAGGTTATTCTGGGCTGGAAGCCAAATGGTTGTAAAATAAGACAAGAATGTGAATGATGTGTTTTCCTGGGTCCGTTTGAACACAACCCTTCCTTCGCTGCGCTTTGATCGGCACAGTTTGACCAAACACTGGTCTAATGTCTGCTTCCTTCACGTCCTTTCACCGTTGGAGTGTATTCCACCACCCCACCACCACCCCACCCCCCACCCAACACAGCCAGCAAAGAAAGAGGTTTCAGTTCGGCTTGGATGTAAATCTTGCTGTACCGGAGTAAGTAACAAAGAGCTATAAAAACACCGTTTGTTTTCACATAGTTGCCAACTCTTCCCCGGTGGATTAATGCCACCTTTGTTGGAGGAACAGTTGGGAGTTTGAGTGTGAAAATCGACTTGTTCACAACGAGGCTTTCGGGTCATTGTTTTGAGGACCCAGTGTGACCTCCTGTTGGTTGTTTATCATCATAGTAGGACCTTATTAATCATCCTTGGTCCGTGCTGGAGGTCACAGAGGAGGCTTGAGTTCAGCGTACATCGTTTTGATGAGGATAGATTCATGTCTGCCCGTTTGAATTTGCCGTCTCTGGATCCGTTCATCCGTTCATCCACCCAAAGCACTTCGTAACCCTAGCCTGAAAACTTTAAACCATCTCCAAACTAATAAAAACAACGTAAGATTCTGAGCTTATCATAAATGCCATTGTTTAAAAGGAAATGTTTGGGACCCAACACCAGATCTTGTGGAACGCTACAGTTAAAATCTGTTGCTTTATCGTTGAAATTCACCAATTCTGAGCACTTGTGTCCATTTTTGACTTCAGAGTGACGATGGTTTGCTGAGCTCGGATAGATTTTGAAGATATAAACTGAGAAATCCACTGAGCGTTTCAGCGTTCTGGCTGGTTGTGGTCCTCATATCTGTAGCCCTGAATTATCTCGGACTAAATTTAGACCAGGCAGTCGTATCGCATGAGCTACGTAATTTAATTAAAATACCACACGGACCGCTGGAAACGTGTCAGAGGCACAACATCAGAGGTTAATATGAAGAAACGTTTCTACAGGGTCGGCCATTTCTATGGATACACCTTAATATCACCAACCATTTCCATTTTATTAACTTCCTGTTTAAGGCACATGAGTATACGGGAGGGGGGGGGGGGGCTTTTCAAGATGACTATGGCGGGCTTTGTGGGTCTCTCT
>NC_051443.1:24901352-24911872 GCF_001649575.2 Kryptolebias marmoratus
GTGTTGCTGTCAGCGTGTGAAGAGTGGGAGACGAGGGTTGCATCAACAATCCAACACTTTGAACACATTTTATAAGTGGTGAGAAACTTGTAAATAACTCATGAAAGAATAAAGTTACGTTAAAACCAAGCACACCGTTGGTTTTCTTGGGAAATTCCCAACAAGTTTGATGTGTCACATGACCCTCTTCCCATTGAGGAAACAAAAGTTGGATCCAAAATGGCCGCCATGGTCACCACCCATCTTGAATAGTTTCTCCCCCTCCTATATACTAATGTGCCACAAACAGGAAGTTAATATCACCAACCATTCCCGTTTTATTCACGTGTATCCATAGAAATGGCCGACCCTGTAGATCCGTGTTTTCTTTTCAGATCGACATATTTTGGTCAACGAAACATTTGTGCATCGATAGGTTTCAGATATTTGTGTTTCACTTGTTCTTGTCTTGTGCTTTCTTATATTCCAGCAGTTTGTAAATGTTTGGTTAGAAAATCAGTGTGGCTCAGTTTAAACCGTTCATATAAAAACTATAAAAACCCGTTGGTGTTTCTGAGGATGTTTTCTCCGGTTCTTTATTGATCAGAGGAGGTCTGTCCCGGCGGGAACGGGCCGAGCCTCCCTGTTTATACATGTTCATAAATTTCAGCTGAAATACCAAAGTTACTGACACACACAGGCCGATCTCTGCGGGCCTTATTTGGACATATTTATTCCTGGAAAAGTCCAATGGTTCCCCGTCCTTCGGAGCTCAGGTTCACTGAGGTTCATTTCTTACGTAGATGCATTTAAAACGAACCCTTCTGAATCCTCGGTTAGCCTTCGACTCGTTCTTTTGTTTTCAGCTGTTGCAGCTGCTGTGTGTGGGTCGGTTTTTGGTTGGTTTTTTTTTTGAGCAGGAGCCCAAGTTGTAATTCAGAGGAGGATGGAACACGCCCGTCCAGAAATTCTTGGCTCTTGTTTTAATATTTTAAGAATCCCGGATGATGACACCTGTGTCAGTCGCAGGAAAATGATCCCCAAGTCATCACTTTGGGATGTTTTTATACCCAACTCTGACTTTTATTGTGTATTCTGACCTTCAGGTTTATTTGATAAATGTGTCCGTTAAACAAAATGTAAAGCTGTGTGGAAAAACTGGGTCCAACAGGTTGTAGAACCTCCTCCAGCAGCAGAACTCTCAGTGGGTTCCTGTTTGTCTCTCTGATGGTTGTGGAGGAGTTGTGGCCCACTCTTTCTGCTCAGCTCTCTGAGGTTCTGGTTCTGGTTCTGGACCGATCTGCTGTGTTTGGGATCATTGTCCTGTTTGTCACATCTGACTCCAGAATCAGCCCAAACCATCAGCCCTCCACCACCGTGCTGACAGCTGCAGTGCATTCTGGGTAAACATCTGTCCTCTGGTCTGCAGAGGAGCCCAAACCATCAGCCCTCCACCACCGTGCTGACAGCTGCAGTGCATTCTGGGTAAACATCCGTCCTCTGGTCTGGTTGTGCTCCAGAAGTCTTCTGGTTCCTTCAAGTCGAGCCGCCATGTTGTTCTTAGAAAGAAGAGGCTTCAACCTTTGACCTTTGACCTGCTGACTGAGGCCTGTAGAGATTGGGCTCATTGCACGGTCTGACCTTCAGGGTGAAGATCAGCAGCTGTCTTCAGTGTTTCTTCTTTCGAATAATCGTCCTCTCTGTAGAACGATGGACTCTTGATGACCTTTGACCCTTCCCAGATTGATTGGCAGCAGTTGGACCTCTAAAGTCGTCCAATGTCCTCGTTCTCAAATTTAGTCTTTTCCGTCCGATGTTCGACCAAACGTCATACCACCATCGTCCCTGTCAAGCTGCATGTTTTCCAACGAATCAAAAACCTGTGACAGAAACAATGATTTTACATTATCGCCCTTAATAACAGATTTTAGCTTCTTGCCTTACATTCAAAAAGCTGGTATTAAGAGAAGTCAGACCCCCCCCCTCATAAATTAGACAGTATCAAGTCCTGAAACCTCTAAGTTCAGCCCTAATGTACGTGTTGATTATTAGTTCATGATGTCTACTGCAGCCATCGAACATGATCTTCTTTTAAAGTTAAAGATTAATTAGAAGAAAACCCCAAAGGTTTAGGAAAGTCTTTAATATGACGCATAAATCCACTGGATCTGAGGAGGTGACGGAGTACAGTCTTCCCTGAAGTGGAACATGAACTCAGGCGCCGCCGCGAACGCTGACAGGCCGTTAGCAGGCGTCGCCGTCAGCGGCGATACGGCGGCAGGTCACAGACTGATACAGACGGAGTCGCCTGATTAGTCGCTTTGGAGAACCCGGTGGAGCGACGGGAAACGAAAAATGGTTCAACGAAATAAAAAAAGGCTTTCAGTTCCACTTGATTCCGTTCAGAATTTAAACTCGATTTCTCCAAACTGAGGTCGTTCAAAGAGCTATGTACAGCAGGTAAGATATTAACTGTTCATTACTTCTCCACAGAACCCCGCTTCAGAAGACCTGAGCTATCGCTTTAAGGCGTTTTGGGTCTTCCTGTTGGCGTTCACTGTTTAAATCGTTGGTATCTACGTTTTATCTCTCGGTAAATGTTCGAGTCTTCTCCGTGTTCGCAGGTGGAGGACGGCGGGAAGGCGGACAGTTTGGAGCGACCTCTGCGGGTGGGGGACGAGATCGTCGTCATCAACGACGTGGAGCTGAGCGGGTTCCGACAGGAGGCCGTCGCTCTCATCAAGGGATCCTACAAAACCCTGAAGCTCACCGTGCGCAGGTACGGAACGGACGCCGGATCCCGTTTCCGAGGGTCCCTCCGGCTCTCCGGTGACCACCTCGGCCGTTAGTTTATCTTCACAGGAGGCAGTCAGCACTGCAGCAGTTGTTGGAGGTGGATTTTAGGCGATAACATGTTTTTGCTTGTGTGGGACTACAGCCAAACCCCAAAGTCATCACTCCAGCCTGAAAAAACTGAGTCTAACTGGTTCTCAGGGTGCAGCCGAACAGTTTGCTGGTACTTCTAACACTTCTAAGTGTTTCCTTTACCTGCTGTTCCGTGCAGGGTTGTGGGAAGATGGCGCCTTTCTCCTGGGGCTCATTGGGTTAGGGGTAGGGTTCACCCTGGACAGGTTGCCATAGGACAGTGGTGTCCAATCGTGGTCCTGGAGGGTCACTGTCCTGCAGGTTTTAGATGTTTCTCTGCTCCTCGGCAGGTCTTCAGGTTCTGCAGAAGCCTCAGTCACTCACATCAGGCGTGTTAAACCAGGGAAACATCTAAAACCTGCAGGACAGTGACCCTCCAGGACCACGATTGGACACCCCTGTCATTGGGTCATTCTTTGCTTTGTTGCAGTGATTCTCAGGCTGTTAAATCTAAACTCACTGAATTTTATTGTGTTGTTTTTAAAAGGGTTAATTGTGTCATAATTACTGGATAAATTGAGTTATTTTTGGTAACTTTAAGGACTTTCATGGTTACCAGTGCATTGAGACCCCTAGTGTCTCGTCCACAGACCAGAGATACCCAACTTCTGTCCATATTTATGACAGTTTTTCTGTGTAACCATGGTAACTGTTGATCCGTAGTGACGCTACATAATTATTTGCTGAACAAGCCGTAATATATGGGCATTTAAAAGCTGTAGTTTTGTTTTCGAAGCAGTTTTCTTTGGAAACACATGAGGAGTTCGGAGTTTCATTCACTGCCGGTCAAAGTGGACGGGTTGTTTACCCCGAAAGGATGGGGCAGCATTGTACAGAGGCCTGGATGAGGTTGCTCCATTCTCATATGAAGCGTCTGCATCTTGTTTGGTCAAGACTTAAATTCCATCCTGACAGATTTACTGTTTTACTTACAGCAGTGGTGTCCGGTCCTGGTCCTGGTCCTGGAGGACCGCCGTCCTGCAGGTTTTAAGTGTTTCTCTGCTTTGACTCACCTGATCTGAACGACCGAGTGATTAATGGGGTTCTGCAGAACCTGGAGACCAGCTGAGGATCAGAGAAACCTGCAGGATAGCGACCCTCGAGGACCAGCGTTGGACACCGTTGGCGATCCATTGACATCAGAAAACCAGCCGTGCCTCCCATTGGCTCTTTGTGTCTAACATTTAACCAATCATCATTCCCCAGGAGTCGCCTAAATCTGACCCAATCAGAAGCAGCGTAGAGCGAGTCATGACTTCCTGTTTTCAGCTGATGTCCTGTGGGTAACGCAGTAGTTTACAGTCTTGACATGAAATCTGCGTCCCAGGATGCTGTAGAAAAGGGACACTGCGTCAGGGATGAAAACTTGCCCCGTCGAGTACCGGCCCACTTCAGGCACTGCTGCCAACCTGGACCCATCCATCTTCTTCTTCTTATCCGGGGTCGGGTCGCGGGGGCAGCAGCCTAAGCAGGGAAACCCAGACTTCCCTCTCCCCAGCCACTTGGGCCAGCTCCTCCGGGGGAATCCCAAGGCGTTCCCAGGCCAGCCGAGAAACATAGTCCCTCCAGCGTGTCCTGGGTCTTCCTCTGGGCCTCCTCCCGGCGGGACGTCACCAGGGAGGCGTCCTCACCAGATGCCCGAGCCACCTCAACTGGCTCCTCTCGACGTGGAGGAGCAGCGGCTCTACTCTGAGTCCCTCCCGGATGACCGAGCTTCTCACCCGATCTCTAAGGGAGATAGGGACCCAACCTGGACCCCTAACCCGTTAATCCAACGTGGAGGCTTCAGGTTGCTTCAGTAAACCAGAACCAAACGAACCGTGAAGCGACTCGGTTCATTCATCCAACCACAAACTGCATCTTTAGGCTTTCGATAGCTTCAGATTAAAGCTAACTGTAGCTGACAGCTGGTCACCGGTCGCTTTAATCTCGTCCTTTTTTTTTGGTCAACTTCAGTCTTGGATACGATATTCGGTATTTCCTGTTACGAACAGGTTTTCCAGCCTCTTCCAGTTATGGTTTCCAGCTCCTGTTATCACTTCTTCGGCAGCTTGTTGTCGCGTCTCGGCCTCCTCCCTCTCGGTGTAATCTGTAACCGGTCAGGACTCGGCAGAACGTTCGAGTTCAAGGTCCGAATCTGAGCTCGTTATCTGAAATTCACACTTATTGATAAAACATTTATCTGCCGCAGAACGTCACAGCACCGCTCATTACTTCACGACACGACATGTTGCTCCAACATTTACCTTTTTCTTCACATTAGAGTCTGTAAATAAACATTAAACTGATGTAACTTCTGTAAATCTACAAGTTAACTTTTGTTCTGTGAGTAGATTTTTGTCTTAAAGGTTGTGATTCTTTGTTACAGATAAAATAATTCTGACGTTATACTCGCAAACAAACTTTGTGGACTTTCAACCCCAAAGAATTTAGTTGAAAACCATTAAAAAATCGTGTTTTTAATGCTGTCACACAGATAAAAGGAGCCATGAATATGAACCATGTCTGATCATCAAACTTTTATTAATCATTAGACAAAACTTCACTGGAATGTCTCGAACTTCCAGGACTTTGTGTGAACCAGGAAGGACAGGAGGAGCTGAAGGATTGACAAGTAAATAATTTAACAAGCAAGTCGTGGAAGGTAAACTTCCACTTCCTGTTAGAGGCAACGATCGATTCGTAGCTCGTGGGCCGGAAAAGACCGCCACCTGACGATCCCTGACGTCCAGTCATCATGAATGTCATTATAATTTGGGGGCGTTTGTTAATTTATTTGAATCGTTCTTTTTTCCAAGTTGGAACGATGATCCAACACGGGATTATAAAGATCTTTAAAAACAAGAACTGGGCGCACAAGTTTGAATTTATTCTGGATTTTCTCTCATCTTTTATTCACACAGGGTAATAATTAAATATAAATGCTCCAATAAATATGTCCATAAACGTCCACTAATATTTGGTTAAATGTCCCTCAGCCGGCGTCTCCTGGACCTTTTGTCTCCATCATCGAGCTTCTGGCTGATATTTGTCTCTTCTTGGTAGAGTTCAGTTAAACTGGTTGGTTTCCTGGTTTCAGGCTTTTAATCAGAGTCCACAGATCATCAGTCAGGTCCAGGTCCTTCCAGAAGCTTCATGTCGGCCGGAGTTATCCAATCAGAAACCAGCTCTGATGTTTGGGATCACGGTCCTGTTGGACCAAACTGTGTCCAAGGTCCAACCGTCCAGCTGTTGGTTTGAGGTGAAGATGAAGAATCTGGAGGTCGTCCTCCTCCTTCATTGTTCCGTCCACTTTAGTCCCACAGCATGATGCTGCCACCACCGTGCCTGACAGTTGGTTCAGCCTCACCTCAACTCCTCCAAACGTCCTTCTTGTCTTTGTGTCCAAACCAGTCAGTCTTTGTCTCATCTGACTATAGGACCTGTCTCCAGAAGACATTTGTCTTGTCCATGTGGACAGGTTTCAGTCCAGCTTGGAGACGGAGCTGCTTTCTTAGTCCTCTCAGTCCATGTTGATATAAAACTGGTGGACAGAGACACTGGTGGACTGGGACACTGGTAGACAGGGACACTGGTAGACAGGGACACTGGTGGGCAGAGACACAGGTGGACAGGGACACTGGTGGGCAGAGACACTGGTGGACAGGGACACTGGTGGGCAGAGACACAGGTGGACAGGGATATTGGTAGACAGGGACACTGCTAGACAGAGACACTGGTGGACAGGGACACTGGCGTACAGGGACACTGGTAGACATTGGTGGACAGGGACACTGGTGGACAGAGACACTGGTGGACATTGGTGGACAGGGACACTGGTGGACAGAGACACTGGTGGACATTGGTGGGCAGGGACATTGGTGGACAGGGACACTGGTGGACAGAGACTTTTGGACAGAGACACTGGTGGACAGGGACACTGGCGTACAGGGACATTGGTGGACAGAGACATTGGTAGACAGGGACACTTTTGGACAGGGACACTGGTGGACAGGTACACTGGCATACAGGGACATTGGTGGACAGAGACATTAGTAGACAGGGACACTTTTGGACAGAGACACTGGTGGGCAGAGACACTGGTGGACAGGGGCACTGGTAGACAGGGACATTGGTAGACAGGGACACTGGTGGACATTGGTGGGCAGGGACACTGGTGGACAGGGACATTGGTAGACAGAGACACTGGCGTACAGGGACACTGGTAGACTTTGGTGGACAGGGACACTGGTGGACAGAGACTTTTGGACAGAGACACTGGTGGACAGGGACACTGGTGGACAGAGACACTGGTGGACGGACACTGGTGGACAGGGACACTGGCGTACAGGGACATTGGTGGACAGAGACATTGGTAGACAAGGACACTTTTGGACAGAGACATTGGTGGACTGATGGATCCAGTCATTGCCATCAAACCGATTCTCTTCCTGCTGGTAAAGAGAATCGATGAGCTGCAGTCAGTCACGATCACTAACAGGAAGTTAATGGACCTGATCAGAACCTTTAGGTTTAAATATATGTGACGAAGATAAAAGCGCTGCGATCAACAACAGAAAAACAAAAACAACTTTAGCAATTTTGGAAACTCTGATTTCAAGAATTCAATGAAAAACGAGGTTCGAGTTTTTTTAAACGGCATCTAGAATAAGACGAGATGATCAGAACTGAGCGTGGAGCGGGAGGCGTCCGGCGTTGCTGCGGTTCTGGGCTCGGAGCCCGCTCCGTGTTTGGGTTCTGGGTGTGACTGTGAGACCGGCTGCTGCTGCTGCTGCTGCTGTAGCTTCCTCCGGGAGACACGTGGGAGGCGAAGCAGGACTTTAAACTTTCAAACGCACCGGTGAGGAACCACACCCGGCGCTGTGGGAGGGTGTGGACATCGGATCCGACCGGCGTCTGATGGGGAACCGGGACAACTGGACCGGACTCAGGTCTTATTACTTCTCTTCTCTCAGTAGCAGACCCACGTTAAGGCGGCGTGTGTAATCTGTCCGGTTAAATCAGTAAAAGCTTCGAACACTGGACCAGAACCTGCGTTAGCCGCGTGAGGTCGGCTCCAGAACCGGGTGTGAGTCGTGTTGTCATCTGACGACAGAGAGCTAAAGATGGAGCGGCAGAAAGATAAAGATGGAGGCAGGAAAGGAAGCTTTTCAAAGGAAGTTCTGTCTGAGCATCAAGTGGAGGCCTGGAAATGTTCAGGTTAGCTAATAAATAACAAGTTCCAGCTGTTTACTGATCAGTATTTACAATCTAACAGCTGAGAGGACGGAGAGAAAGATCAAAACTTGAGAGCCCTGATCTGAAACAACTATGATGTCTGTTTAATTCAAATTAATTGATCAGAATTCAGGAAAATCCTGTTGAATCTGTGATGTTTGTGTGTATTTCTGGGAGTGATGTTTTAAAGACATGATCAGCTGTTTATATACAACTGTATATATTTGTGCAGACAGACTTAAACACAGATAATGTAAGACTTAAAATGTGTGTGTGTGTGTGTGTGGGGCGGGTCAAAGACCTTCAACAGGTCTGCAGAACCATCAATCAGGGCGACTGTAAAGGTTTACAAGAACGTCTGGATTCTTGGAAGGCTTCAGGTTCCTGGTTGCTGCAGTAAACGGCTTGTTTTTGTTTTTTTTAGCCTCACAGTTTTATAATCTAATGAAAGTTTGAGGTTTTATGAGCCACATTTTCTCCAACTTTCTCCTTTCTGTCGTGCCTCTTGGCAGCCGGCCATCAGCTCGGGGTCATAAAAGTTTACTGGGTTGAACTCGTGTCCGTCGGCCACTTGGCTGTCATTATAAAGGTGTGTGTGTGTCTGCCAGGTGTTAGCTGCGTTCATTGTTGGCTTTGGGCATCAGTGTGTTTGTGTGTTTTCCGTCTTCGCTGTCAGAAACACAAAAGCCCGCGACGTCGACAACCTGTTCCTCCATCCTCCTGGCTCCCTTTCCTCCATACCTGTCCGGCCTCGCTCTGATTGGTGCAAACGTAGGGGGGGGAGCTCTGATTGGTTAGGAGACAAAAGAAGTCAAAGGACAGAGGAGGCGAGATTAAAACGAGCCGAACGCCGAGCTGGAGCCGCCTGTCGGAGCTGTAAGTTGACATTTTTTACTCTTTTTCTGTTCGAGTTGAAATTGAAGACGTTTAAACGTCGTGGAAAAACGACAAGATTGAGTCAATTTTCACACTAAAATCTTCTTGTTTGGTTTTACTTTTTAACGTAGTTTGAAACCAAACTGCTTCTGCGTGCTTTATTATTTTAGCTGTTCATTTATCAAAACGTTCGGCTCATTTGGAAGATGGCTGCCGTGACTTTTGGTTTTTGTAGCTTTAATACTTTTCAAAATATTCCATATTATTGACAAATATTTTCCCCTCTTCTGCAAACTGGCTCTATTTCTCTCTTCTGCTTTGCCTATTTTTAGTTTTTAGCTGTCGTTCTGCTACTTTTACCTTTAAGCTAGCGTTTCGCCGAACGTAGCTTTTAGCTAATATCTCCCTTTACGGGAAAACTACATGAAGTTAGCGTGTTTTTCACCTGAACATGTTAAAAAAGGTTCCACGGGAAATGTGTTTCACATGTGATGTCCGAGCAGGTTTTCAGTAAATGTTTGTGCTTTTAGCTTCTAGCTACTGTTGTCTTGCTTTTAGCTTCTACAGCTCAGTTTTAGCTGGTTTCAGCGTTCAGCTTTTTTCACAAAAACTGTCATTTCTCTAATTTGGAGAAAGGATTCGGTGTTTGCGGGCTCAGTTTCGGGTTCTGTTCATTTAGGGAGTCACAAAAGGAGGTTTGCTCCTAGACCTGTGCCGCCCGTCTGCAGCTTCTGTGGCCGAGCGGTCCGGGCTGCTTCCTGTGAAGGTGTGGGGTAAAAAAAAACGCTGAGCGTGTCGCAGCCCCGACGTTTAAATGAAGTAAAACAACCAAACCTTGCTGGTTTTTTTTGGAACACACATTGTTTTCTCTTTCTGTGCCTCGTGAGTTCACGAGTTTACCAGTAATTATATTTCGATCGTGCTTTGAAGACGAGCTGACGGGCGTGTCAGCACGTCTGTAATTATGTGTTGTCAATTAGCGCCGTACACTTCATGGAACTGACCCAGATTCAGAGAGGGAGGAGCCAAAACGGAACTACGAGCCACGACGTGTCACCTCCACGCTCGGAGGCGTCAGATTTTACCGACGCTCTCAGAGGAATCATCGGTTGACGGCTGGATACGCCAGCTCGTCAGCTTTAGAAAACAAAAATGGCGACAACTGATTTTTATACGCCTCGTCCGAAGACGGGACGTGTTTTGGTACGACGCCGTCCGTCTTGTCGGAGCTCTAATCAGTCCCTCCAGGATTTTGCGATGTTGCGATCGCAACTATTAACGCAAAATCGCAACTTTTTGCAACTTTGCCCAATATTTATTGTTTCTAAAGTGATTCGCCACCGTTTCTGCGGTCTAGTCTCTTCTTTGTGGGGTTGTGTAGCGTGGAATACAAAATAACCCCAAATAACTCAGGAAGAAGACACGTGACGTCACTTCCTGTTAACATCAGAATGCCGGGAGCGTGCAGGAGCAGCGACCGAAGCCAAAATGTGCACTAATGCTTCACATTTGCCCACAAAGAT